>NW_020677815.1:0-3364 GCF_002925995.2 Terrapene triunguis | reverse complement strand
TGGGATTTCCCCCCGGACGGGGATTTGAGTCCCAAAAAGCCGGACATGTCCGGGAAAATCCGGACGTATGGTAACCCTAGTACTGAAGCCCGACAGTGGCACAGCTGTGCTACTATAGCATTTTAAGAGTAGATATACCCTATTCACTAAAGTCAGTGTGCACAGCTCACACTTATGTTCTTGCTTGGACCCAAGGGTGTGAAATCTTGGTTCTGTTAAGGTCAATGGCAAAGCTGGCTACTCACTTCAGTGGGGCCAGGTTTTTATCCAAGATTTACATTTCTGCCCTTCAGTCCTTTCCTGGAGCTCCAGATTGGACTCAAAGGTGCCCACCGGGCGCAGTTTCCCTGGCTTGCCCTGAGTGTAGGATGACCAGATAGCAAGGGTGAAAAATTGGGACAGGGGGTGGAGGGTAATAGGGTCCAAATATCAGGACTGTCCTTATTAAATCGGGACATCTGGTCACCCTACCTGAGTGATAGGAGATGTCCATCAGGCACAGATACCCTAGCCACTGTGAGGGCTGGGACAATAAGTCAATTGTCTTGTCAATGCAAAAAAGTTTAGGCAATTCTCCCACTGTTAGTCTCACATTAGTACTGCTCCACCAGTATTAGCAACAATGGAAGCTGTACTAGCTGGCCAGAAAGCAACAGAGGGTCCTGTGGCACCTTTAAGACTAACAGAAGTATTGGAGCAATAAGCTTTCGTGGGTAAATGCCCATTTCATCAGACGCATTTACCCATGAAAGCTTATGCTCCAATACTTCTGTTAGTCTTAAAGGTGCCACAGGACCCTCTGTTGCTTTTTGCAGATTCAGACTAACACGGCTACCCTTCTGATAGCTGGCCAGAAAGTTAGATGACAGGTTATAAAAATATCTGCAGCCAGTCTATCCTAGTGCTCCTTTCATTTTCATTGCTAGCACTGGTGGAGCTACACCGGGGTAGCTCAATAACAAGGTGAATTGCTTAACAATCTTGGTATAAATGTAGTCAGTTAGGCAGAGATATATAGGAAGGCTTCTCAAGACAGCAAGAAATGCAAAGAAGAAGACTTGTATGGACAGTGGTGACGTTGTTTGAAAGAAATCTAAGAGGAGGCTACTGCTAGATTAATGAAGTGAATAGGGCAGGGGTCGGCAACCTTGCAGAAGTGGTGTGCCGAGTCTACATTTAGTCACTCTAATTTAAAGTTTCGCATGCCAGTAATACATTTTAATGTTTTTAGACCGTCTCTTTAAGTCTATAATATATAACTAAACTATTGTTGTATGTAAAGTAAATAAGGTTTTTAAAATGTTTAAGAAGCTTCACTTAAATTAAAATGCAGAGCCCCATGGACCAGTGGCCAGGACCCGGGCACTGTGAGTGCCACTGAAAATCAGCTCACGTGCCGCCTTCGGCACACATGCCATAGGTTGCCTACCCCTGGAATAGGGCATGGAGGGACACATTATTTGCCAGCAGGGCTGAATCAAGCGGATAGAGGGTTTTGAACAGAATCCTGACATTAATTGACTTGTTTGAGGATATGATTACTCTCTTTTGTATATGCAAGAAGGCTGCTGCTTTCTGAACCTGTTGTGGAACTGGACTGCCATGATGTCCTGGCACCTGTCAGTGTAGAGAACATGTGCATCAAAGTGTTTTATAGGATCCTATAC
This sequence comes from Terrapene triunguis, assembly GCF_002925995.2. Classification (NCBI taxonomy): domain Eukaryota; kingdom Metazoa; phylum Chordata; order Testudines; family Emydidae; genus Terrapene; species Terrapene triunguis. Next base: position 1,697 of record NW_020677815.1, on the reverse strand, counting down.
TTCTTATAGGAACAATAGATATGGATTTTAGGAGTTCTTTGGGTGCTCATAAATTGAACATATATACATTTCCTACTAGTAATGATTGTGCTCCTAATACATGTTCTATAAAAAATTTTAACTTAGTGGGATAAAATTAAATAAAAGTGTATGGGAGATTATCAGAATCTTGATCATCACATTCCAAAGCCTTTATAAAATAGGGAATGGCCCTTCAGTTCTGGCAGATTCACAGACAGTGCAGCTCTTCATATTTATCACACAAACTCATTGGTCCACTTAAAAATATCAGTGTAGCCACCAGATATATTCTACAACATATAGGCTTCTACTTGGAGTTTGAGAAATTACTATACAGAGATTCTACACTTATGCACAGTACTGAATTTTCATAATTGGGGGAAAGGCACTTATGTCAACGGAGAAGAAACTGGTGAATTTGTTGAAGCTACATTCAGTGTGATAATTTAGATTTGCTAATAATGACATATTTGATGTAATTCTCATGACATACAAGGCAAACAAAAATTAAGCCAATAGGTAATCTATATACACAAAGGACTTTCTGTGTCCCTTTGGGTAATTGTCTTATAGTCAGCATTTTCCCCGATGGATTTTAATTTACATAAAGGGTAAACTGCATTCCTGCACAGGGGACCAGTACAAGGTGTTGGAAGCGAAGGCATATATAGGCCTGACAAAAGCCTGTTGTGGATTTTAAGATTCTGTTCTGATAACATTTAACAGTGTAAGAGTAGATCTGTATGTGTAAGGAACTGCAGAGGAATGAAGTTTGTGAGAACAAGCAAAGATAAAGTAACTAAAAAGCTAGAAAAGACTGGTTTGAACTAACTCTAAACCTGTACTCAGAGGGGAGGAGAGTTAACATCAGTAGTGCAAGTAGGGTGGTACTCTCCAGTACACAGTACTGGCAAGAGATTTTTAGGGGGCACGGGGTACCGGAAAGACTTGGGGCTGCTCTCTGCTCCTGGAGCAGAACATGGCTCCAAAGGGCATTCATTCTTTATATGGCTTTAACAGCACAATGCATATGTATTGTGCTGTTACATTGGTCAGGAGTCCTCAAGAGGGGAGAGGTGGGGGGTGGGGAACGGAAGGTGTTTAAACAGTGTTTTTGATTCTGTTTCTCCCCATTGGTCTGAATTATCCAGGACCTTCATACTGCATCACATCAAGTCCAAATCATTAGAGGAATACCTCTGCTTGCACTGACCAGAGGATGTTTGGATTCTGATGTCAGCCCAGTTCTGCAGCCTGACAGGTATCAGGTGTTGTCCCCAGTGTATATAGAATTCTTCTTTGCAGCCAAACTAGTCTAACAGACTCCCGAAACTCTTACTATTTGCATGTCTATGGACCACTTTTGTGGTAAGAGTTTCAGGAGTCTGTTCTGTTCCTATAAAGGAAGTTGAATCTCTCACTGAAATGCAATGTTTGGGTACAATACCATAATGCAGTTTAGGATACAGTTCTATTTAAAATTTGTCTTTTAATAAGTCATACATATGCTGAAATGGCTCCTCACCCAACTCCCATATTCCATATAAACAGACTGAAATACTACATATTTGGAGTAGTTAAGCATGTTGATGTTTGTATATACAAACACCCATTTTATTACTGTACTGGAAAATATAGCTGAACTTAAACTTTCTTCAAATTCCATAGAAAATTAA
>NW_020677814.1:0-1301 GCF_002925995.2 Terrapene triunguis | reverse complement strand
CCCCCCCCCCCCGCCTCTCCCCAGCATCGCGACGTTTATGGCACAAAGTTCGTCAGCTCATAATTACGTGAAAATCCCCATCATGGTGGTGCCAGAAGACGCCGTGGTGAGTTGGCTTCAGAGCCAGCCCGCGCTCTCCCTTCCGACGGCGTTGCGTTGGGTCGCTGGCGTCCCCCGCTCATCGCTTGCCAATAATCGATGATCTCGAAATGATCGCTCCCTGGCTGGCATTGACAACTCCTGGCCAATCGTGTGTCACTGCCAATGACAATTGATGATCCTTAACGATGGCTAATGGACGTCTGGTTATCGGGCATGAATCAGCGATCGTGAACTATTGGCTGATCGGTGGTGGCCAAGAGTCACGTATCGATCACTGGCCATTGGCTCCTGCTCACCGATGGCCAGTGATGAGCGACCAATTTCCGAGTATTGATGACGAGTCACCGCAGTTAATGCCGGATTCTCCTCTCGCCGGAGGACGGTCGATTGTTGACGTCGGCACTGCTGACTTTCCCGGCTGGCTGCTCTGACTCCCGCATCGTATTTCGCGGCTGGCTGATTACTGACTATTGGCAACTGATTCGCAGTCCCCAATCTTCGCCTATTGATGATTGATCCCCAGGTAGTGGTGGCTGATGCGCAGTCCCCGATTTCTGCGCAGCGATTCCCTGCTCTTTGGGTGCTGAGGGCGGATTTTTTGTCCCCCTCCCGACAGGTGACGGATGAGAACCTGCCGGCCCACAGGCTGCTGGAGCTCTCCATGCCCTGCGCGGGCAGCGTCCAGCACGACCCCGACTGCGCCCGGCACGTCTGGACCATGAGATTTCACGCGGTCGATGCGGAGAGTCCGGTGACGGTACGGGTCGGCGCCAACCCCTCTGGGCTGAGCTGCCATCCGCGGGGACCCAGCGCGGACGAGGGCCTCGTGTGTGACTATCGGTGGGTAATAGTCCCGGTGCCCCTCACTCCCAACCCGCAGCCCCCACCAGCCCAACCCTGCCCCCCCCAGCTCTGCCGGTGCCCCTCACTCCCAACCCGCAGCCCCTGCCAGCCCAGCCCTGCCCCCCCAGCTCTGCCGGTGCCCCTCACTCCCGACCCGCAGCCCCCACCAGCCCAACCTTGCCCCCCCAGCTCTGCCGGTGCCCCTCACTCCCGACCCGCAGCCCCTGCTTATCCGTCCTGTCTCTGTTGCCCGACGCAGCTGGACGTGCTGCTTCCCGTACGCGGAGGTGCTGGTCAGCGATGTGAACGGAAACACAGACGCCTTCACTGTGGACTATCGGACACCCGGCCCCACC
>NW_020677813.1:0-8363 GCF_002925995.2 Terrapene triunguis | reverse complement strand
GAGAGAGGAGCCATCATGAAGAATCCCCTAGCTACCACCTGAGCTGGAACAAGAGCTGTACCAGGGGAAAGAATTGTGCCCAGGCCTGGAATGTGTCCAGTCTGAGAAAAACTTACTGAAGCATCTCTGAGGGTGAGATTATCTGTATTTAGTTTGATTAGACGTAGATTTGCGCATTTTATTTTATTTTGCTTGGTGACTTACTTTGTTCTGTCTGTTACTACTTGGAACCACTTAAATCCTACTGTCTGTATTTAATAAAATCACTTTTTATTTAGTAATTTACTCAGAGTATGTATTAATACCTGGGGGAGCAAACAACTGTGCATATCTCTCTATCAGTGTTGTAGAGGGCGAACAATTTATGAGTTTGCCCTGCATAAGCTTTATGCAGGGTAAAACGGATTGATTTGGGTTTAGACCCCATTGGGAGTTGGGCATCTGAGTGCTAAAGACAAGCACCTTTCTGGGAGCTGTTTTCAGGTAAACTTGCAGCTTTGGGACAAGTGATTCAGACCCTGGGTCGGTGTTGGAGCAGATGGGAGTGTCTGGCTCAGCAAGACAGGGTGCTGGAGTCCTGAGCTGGCAGGGAAAACAGGAACAGGGGTAGTCTTGGTACACTGGGTGGCAGCTCCCAAGGGGGTTTCTGTGATCCAACCCGTCACACATAGTACTGTAAGAAATCTTAACTAACCCTCAGAATACTCCCAAGGACTAGTTAAGTATGATACCCATATTACAGACGGGGAGACTGAGGCACAGAGTGGTTAAATGGCTTGCCCAAGTCCACATAGTGAGTCAGTGTCGGAGCTGGGATTAGAACTCATACAGTTCTGTCTCCTACAGCTGGTCCCAATCTTCTAGATCACACTGCCTCTATCTATCACTTATTCTGAGGTAAATAATACTAGCACTTATTTGTATTTTTTTTTAAATTCCTTTGATCTAATATAGTAGTTTTCATCCCCAGATCTCAAAGCACTCTGTACTGGTGGGTAAGCACCATTGGTGGGTGAACAGAGAAACCGGTTGAGTACCTTACTCAAGGTGTCAATGATTCATAGATTTCAAGGCCAGACGGGAATATTGCATCATCTAGTCTGACCCATATATTGCAGGCTATAGAATTTCACCCATGTACCCTTGTACTGAGCCCAGTAACTTATGTTTAGGTGAAGCATATATTTGAGAACTGTATCTATTCTTGATCTGAAGACATCAAGAGATGCGAATCCACCACTTCCCTTGGTAGTTTGTTCGATTGGTTAATCACCCTTACTGTTAAATACGAGTACCTAATTTCTAATTTAAATTTGTTTGGTTTCTGCTTCCAGCCTTTGGTTCTTGTAATGCCTTCCTCTGCTAGATTAAAGAGTCTTTTAGTACCTGGTATTTTCTCCCTGAGAAGGCACTTATACACTATGACCTTAATTTTGATAAACTAAACTCTGAGCTAATTTAAATCACTGTAAGGCAGTTTCTCCAGCCATCATCAGTGCCAGAGCGGAGACACAATACTTCTCATTACCAGGCCTGTACCCTCTCTACCTGGACACTCACTTGAAACCTTGGAAAGCCAGTTTAGGGGCAGAGTCCCAGCTGGTGTAAATTGGCATCGCTCCAAAGACTTCAATGAGGCAATACTGGTTTACGCTTGCCCAGGATCTGCCCTTAGGCATTTAGAAGGAGTAGTTTCTACGAGTCAGATTCTTCTCATGTTGATTCTACCTTACTGTAACTTTATTGACTTTAGTGGAGAGTTACTCCTGATTCTCACTGGTGTAAATGAGATCAGAAATGGATACCAGGATTCCACTCAGGCCAGTCTCACACAGTATCCTGATGAGGTGGCAGGTTTTTCCTTAAAGGGATCATAGCCCAGATTTATTGCTCTCTCTCTGGTTGATGACAGGTCTGTTTCGGTCAGCCACGTGGCCTGAAAATTAACCTCCTAGAAGAAAAAGGTGACACAGGGAGTCCATTGTTCTGCAGACCTGGCTGTTGGCTGCTTTAGTTTTGCAGCAATCCCTTCCATGTTTTGCACCTCTTAAATTGTTGTCATCCATGTCTGAGAACTGCGACTATCTCTTTGGAGCCAACATTGTGATACATTTTTTGGCAGCCCCGGCCATTCATATTTCACCCAAGTGTTTCTCTCTGTTCCTTATGAGCAATAATCATAAATATCAGGTTTCATTTATGGAGTGTCTTTCATCCCAGCAGATCCCAAAGCACTTTCCAAGCTTACTCAACTATTGTACAGTAACAACATTAGTGGCTCCTCCAGCAAGGTTGTAACTTGCTTCCCATTAAAGTCGGGTTTTGGGGAAAACCAAAACTAGAATATCCTCAATTAAAAAGAGCTTTACAGCTGAAATGTGTTGTGCCTGTTCCCTCGCCATAGGAGACTGGTTCCTTGCCCATGTGTAATCCAACAACTCTTCATGGGGATACACGAGTTTGAAAAGGGAACATTTTTTTCTCCCTCCCTGATCTTAGAAAATCCAACTTTTCTGGAATGCTGTAGCTCTCTAAAACAGCTTGGTCTGACAACTGCACATGTTTGATTCATTTCCCCTCTATGAGAACTAGTGTCTTAGAGAATTTTTGGGATAGTTCTTGGGTCCTTAACCTTTCTGTCCTTCAGTTCACCTATCTGTAGGGTGTTAAGAGGTCAATACTTGTAAATATTTAATGTCACTATTAATCAATCTGACCATCGAGAGCATGGTAATGTGCACAGTATAAGAATCTGAAAGGAATATTTATCATAGATATTTCTAGTATCTAATTGATGTTACTGTTTATTCATAGACTTTTCTACGGCACTCATTACTGTAGTATGTGACTGTGCTACATGCTTTACTGAATGTATCTTCACACACCTATGTGGTGTAATGAAATAATATAAAAATTTACAGCTAGGAGACTGAGTCACAGAGTGATTAAGTGACTTGCCCAAGGACACACAGCAGGTCTGTGGCAGAGCGAGGAATAGAGGCCACATCTCCTGAGTCCCAGTTCAGTACCTTAACCACAAGAATATCATTCATCAGTGCAGTGCTTAGATAGCCTCAGATGAACAATGCTATGCCAATTCAAAGCAATATTCCTAGAGCCTCCTCTTTCAAGAATAGCTCTAAACTTCCTGGGAGAATTCTAGAAAACAATACAGCACAGCAACCAAGTTCAGAAATAATGTAGGTCTTAAAATACCCAACCTGCTTATAAACTTTCCGCCTCCCCCACACTAATCACATTCAAAGGGACATCTTTTCCAAGACCAATACCTCCTCTGCTATTCTGTCAATAGCATTTTGGTTTGGGTTTGTTTGCATAAATGCACCAACATCCCTTCTCAAATAAAATGCTGCCCATATTGAAGTTATATAAACTGGCAAAAGATGCAAGGCTAATTATTAATTAGTACTTACTGTGGCCATTGGTCTCTCTGTACAAGTGCCAACATTAGCATTTTTTAAAGGTTTAATTCATTATTGATTAAAGGTTTGTGTGGGAATAAAGGCTAGATAAGGTCTCTCTTACTATGTGTCCCTCTCTTTCCTCCATCAACAAAGGCTACAAATGTCACAGGAGATGATTTTGCAAATTACCGGCATATATATATATATATATATATATATGAATGTAACTTGCTTTAATGGGACACTGTCAAAATAAAAATAATCTATTTTAAAAAATCCATACCTGTCTTACTGATAGCATCATAGATGATATAAAGAGTCCAAAGTTTAAAAATCTTACATATTTTTAATATATTTTTATTGCTTTATTTATTTATTTTGATCTTCAGAAAAATAAAAAGTGTGCCTCTCCTGGGCTGAATTTTTTTTTAAATCAGAAACCATCCAACACCGCGAATCTGTCAACTCCCCCTCATCATGCCTCAGAAATAAACCAGCAAACAATTACTAATGAAAACACTCATCCATCCCAGACATGGAGCCCTTCCCAGAATCTGTGCTCCCTGGCCTCTTGTTGTTTTGTCACAAATATTGCATTTTCTGTTAAACAGGGGCCCTTGGTAAGTGTATATGATTTCTGAGATGCTTTTTAGCAAATATAAATTGTGTTCATTTGAGAGAGGAAAAACTTGTTGCAACCAAAGTATTTGCTCTCCTCTGCATGCCTCATCTTTGAACAGATGGCCCCTGGGGCAGTCCATAAGATGGTGATGATGCCCAAACTGTTGTTCAGATACTTTATTATATTTGACACTATAACCTTGGAAAAAATAATATCACCTTTTGTATGAGGCACTTGTAGGTTGTAAGAAGTTCAGGGCAAGAACTGTGTCTTCCTACGTATTTACACAGTGCCTAACACAATGTGGCCTCAATCTTGACTGGGACCTTTGGCCACTACCACAGTACAAATAATACTTTGAAATTTAAACATCAGGTTTGGGACCTAGCCTGCCTAACAGAACCCCTGTAGCATAAAGGATTATGGCCTTGTGAGCACTGTCATTCAGACAGCAGCAGCAGGGAGAAACAAGAAAGTGAGAATGAAATCAAAGACTAGTTTGCTCCTTCCTATGAGAAACTCTCTGGGAAGGGGCCTTAAGGGTAGGGAAATTCTGTGAGGTTTCCCTTGTGGAGTTTTTTTCTCTCTCTCCAAATCCTTCTAATCATGGGCAGGCAGAGTGGGTTTGACCACTGAATAGGGTGACCAGATAGCAAGTGTGTAAAATCGGGACACTTTTTTTTTTTTATGGAGGGGGGTATAGCTTCCTATATAAGACAAAGCCCCTAATATTGGGATGGTCCCAATAATATCAGGACATCTGGTCACCCTACTGCTGAAGAAGAAGCAGGAAGTTCAATCCCCAAGTCGAGGCGTATCATTTTCCATCTTCCAGAGGCCTGAATTTTAGAAAGCAGTTTTGCTGCTCAGAGAAAGATGAGGGCTTCGGGAGTTACCACAATGAAAAAGGAGCAAAGCTACAAATCTCTAAATGGGGGAGGGGAAGGAGTTGCATACCAGACCGCTGCATACATGAGGGATTTCACTAGAAAACAGTTTGAAAAGAGAAACATGGTCAGGAATCAACAAAAATTTTTCTGCAAGGAACCAGGATAATTTCCCTTAAATTTGGAGTAGATTTCTATCAGTCTGGTTATAATCCTGTGATATTACTTCTAAAAATAAAACCAATAGAATTACTGTGGATTACGGGCACTGGCATGATGTAGTTAATCTTTAAATAAAGCGGCACAGGGATTTTTGTTTTCGTTTTAATACTAGCAGGCCCTAATGGTGGCTGGCAAAGACGCAGGTACCAGCCCTGATGCAGCATAATATGATGTCCTGAGAACTGATATAATCATGACTCATTCTAGCCAGAGACTTTAATATAGGAAGTTGGATACAAGATATGAAAAAAAAAAATTGTATTTTTTCCTTCCCAATGAAGGTCACTTCTGAAATACTATGTGAAATGAAAAATGGAGGGAAAACGTCCCTCTTTTAGTAAGAAGTATCATTTTGTACCAGTTCTACTTTCCTATTTGTGATCTTGTGGTAAGCACTAATGGACTTTGTGCAATATGCTGTGAGTCAAATCACCAAGTGGGTGCAGTGGTAGGGGCTAGATAGTTCCAGAAATCAGTAATGGGTTTTAGAGCCTTTTGCATTAAGATATTGGTTGAAATCCAGCTCATGTGGCTAGTTAATGAAAGTTATTGTCCGGTTGGTAGTCTCACTGTTTACTTCATGGAAGCTATCAACACAACTAGCACGTTCTGCACAGGCATATAAGTCAATGGGCCATGGAGGATGAATCACTCTCACACCTAGGGGATTGTTTGAGGCAGGGCAGTGTGGGGAAGCTTGTGGCAATCTATATTACTTGTTCCCTTCTGTGATCTACTGGGGATACGAGTTGACAATGCCAGCTAGAGAGCTTTAGCTCAAGCTGTATCAGATTAAGTGTTTCACTCTGGAGGTCCCAAGTTCAGTCCCCCCTGGTTCTTATGAAATACCCACAGAAAGGAGCTGTGTGAGGAGGAAAACTCTGCAAAGTTCTCCTAGCAGTAGTTTCTCTAAATCATTGTATCAGAGGGCAGGACTTGTCCCCTTCCACACTGAAATCCTTGCAGATGGCCTGATCTCCTGAGAACCCTGTGCTATCTATGCACAGGTCCACTACCCTCTCCTCCCCCTGGGTCCCTGACAATTTACCAGGGTTTTCCTTAGCCATTGCTGCCTCAGCCCACCAAAAGGGATTTTCCCAGCACTCAGGGGGCCTACAGGAGTTAGTACAGCCTTAGACTGCATTAATTTTCTGTCAGCATTTCCTTTGGTACCCACAGGAGATGGCAATTCATATCCCCCTATCCCTGAACTCTCCCTTCTGTAGATTCTGGAGGTTCAGCTAGTTTGTCGTAGGATCCCATCTTTAGGGCATTTATCCAAAGTGAATCTCATTATGAACTTTTTAAGTTTACCTATCACCAGCACAATTACATCAAATCCTCATTGGATAACCAAAGAAGTATGGGCTTTAGTTTACTCATTCACCCAATGGAGGATTGGGGATTGGCCTGTATCAAAACCCCAGATCCAACATACACCCCTCACCCCAGCAGTTAAGGAAGTTTGTCTGTGGATCCAGAACTGAATTTCACAGTTGGTGCCCATCTGTACAGTGAGTAAAACCAAAACCCAAGGTCTAAACACACCTTTGAACTTTGAGGAAGTTCAGAACTGGATCCAGGTCTGAACTTTGTGTGTTGGGCCCATCACTACTTAGAACACAGCTCAAAATAGTGTGTTTCTGGGGTCAGAGGCCAACCACATTTGGGCTCAAGTACTTTCATTTTGTGGTTGCCTTTTACTCATGTTCAATCCTGTGACTCTGCATTCCCTGCCCCATCTTGCTCTTCTAGCTTTTTCCTCATGGCCAAGAAGTTTGGGATTGTATGTAGTTGTCACTGTGCCTCAGTGGGTCACAGCTGAGAATACCAAATTCAGGACAGACTGCTGAGAAATAGGGCAGACTCACTCCAAACTGGAGGTTGTTCTATCATTAGATTATACCAAGCCAGTAACAAAAGTAAAGTTCTGTCTCACCACATTAGTTAAGAAGTCAGGGATGCAGTCTCCTTAGGCATTCCAGCCCTTGTCTCACCATCCAGACCCTGGACTCTATGATGAGTGGTTACTGAAAACCAGTTTCATCAAATATAGGGTCCTTCCAATCTTAAGAGATCAGCCACTTAGACAGGTCAATATATAAGTCAGATCTTACCCAATAACCACGCTGGTGCCAATCCTTTAGTAGTTAACAGCTAAAGATTTAATAATAAAAGAAAGAACAAGAGAATTAATAATGGTGAATAGAGCACATACATACAAATGACTGCCAAGTCCTTATATCAGGTTTGCAGCAGTGATGGTATAGACTGCTGGCTTGTAAAATCTCTCTGATAATTTCCAAAAGATTGGAAGGTCCTCAGTGCTCCTTTTAGTTGTAAACCCACAGTCCAGAGAATCAGGGCAGGAAAAAGGCAAAATGGAGACATCTCAGGGGTCTTTTATATCCTTTGCCATGTGCCTGGAATTTTTCTGTTTCAAAGCTTACATAGCCCAGTTTGTGGAAAGCTACTGGCACAAGATGGCATCCAGGGTCACATGAGCATATCACATGTTCTTACATGACTTGATGACTCACAGGGGGACACATTAGCCCCTTGGAGCCTGAAATTTTCTCAGGAAGTGCTATCTGGGTGGAATGAGTTTCTTCTATGGCCCATTGTGAGAGCTAAGTGTGTTTGATGGGCCATCAACTCAAAGCCGGCTAGCCTTGATGTAAATCTTATCTGATGGGTGTTACCTAGGAATACCACATGTATAAGATACAAATCCATGGCCAATATTCATAACTTCAGACACAGAGATGATACATGGATTTAATCAGGATAATCATATTTGATAGGTTGTAACTTTTCCATTGACACCTTACACGACATACTTTGGGCAAGATTTTTTGCAATTGTCTAACAGTGATATAAATGGTCATATTTCAATCATACAGCATCGCAGTAGTCTTCTCTGAGGTTGTGTTGTCATAGATGGAGCCATCAATTGGCTGGAAAGACTGCTAGAAGGAGATGGGATGACCTGCTGCCCCAGATGAATTTCTTTGCAGCATCGCTGCTCAGACAGCTCAGAAGACAGACTTCCCCCTCAGGCTTCCAGAGCACTTTGTTTTTTTTCGCAAAAAGAACAGGAGTACTTGTGGCACCTTAGAGACTAACAAATTTATTAGAGCATAAGCTTTCGTGGGCTACAACCCACTTCTTCGGATGCATCCGAAGAAGTGGGTTGTAGCCCACGAA
>NW_020677812.1:0-2539 GCF_002925995.2 Terrapene triunguis | reverse complement strand
CCTTTTGCGCCTCAGTTTCCCCACCCATACAAACCACTCTAACAGCTCTCCTTCGTGTCCTGCCAGGCACAGATGGGCCCAGTCTCTGCCCAGCCCGGAGGGAGGAGCCAGCGGAGGGAACAGGCCAGACCTGCCAGAGGACCTGCACCCAGGACCGCGACTGCTCAGGCCGCAGGCAGTGCCTGTGCGATGGGGCCTGCGGGCTGAGCTGTGTGACACCCGGTAGGGGCCAGGACTGCTGCTGACTCCCAGCCCCCCTCCCAGCTCTAACCTTGAGACCCCACTCCCCTCCCAGAGCCGGGACAGAACCCAGGAGTCCTGGCTCCCAGCCCCCTCTAACCACTAGACCCCAATCCCCTCCCAGAGCCGGGACAGAACCCAGGAGTCCTGGCTCCCAGCCCCCCAGCTCTAACCACTAGACCCCACTCCCTACCCGGAGTCGGGACAGAACCCAGGAGTCCTGGCTCCCTCCCTCCCAACTGTTTTTGTCCTTCCCAGGCCGGACCTGCCCATGGCCCGTGCAGATTGATAACGCTGAGACGCGTTTGGCCCAGGCTTCCCGTGGCTTCGGGGCCCTCATGGAGGTGACCTGCCAGCCGGGCTTCAGGCTGTCCAAAGGGGAGGGAGTGGTGCTGAGCCGATGCCAAGGGGACAGGAAGTGGAGTCTGACGGCACCCTGCGAACGTAAGGGACGGGAACGCCACCGCCAGTCACCAGCCAGGACCTTCACCATCATCCACCCTGAAGTGCCAAGCACCGTGACCCTACCTCCAGCACCGTCACCCAACATCCGCCCCCAACCCCGTCACCCCGCCCCCAACCCCGTCACCCAACAGCCACCCTCAACACCATCACCCTGCTCCCAACACCATCACCCAACATCTGCCCCCAACCCTGTCACCCCACCCACAACCTCAGCACCTTCCCCCAGCACCAGCACCCAACACCCGCCCCCAATACCATCACCCCGCCCCAACACCATCACCCAACATCTGCCCCAACCCTGTCACCCCACCCCCAACACTGTCACCTTCCCCCAGCACCGTCACCCAACACCCGCCCCCAACACCATCATCCCGCCCCAACACCATCACCCAACATCCGCCCCCAACCGTCACCCCACCCCAACACTGTCACCTTCCCCCAACACCATCACCCAACACCCGCCCCCAACACTGTCACCCCACCCAAACACTGTCACCCAACACCCACCCCCAAAGCTGTCACCCCACCCCGAAGACTGTCACCCCACCTCCAACACTATCACCCAACACCCACCCCAGCTCTGTGACCCTGCCCCAATACCATCATACAACACCTGCCCTCAACACACTCACCCCACCCTTAACATTGTCTCCCAACAGTCACTCCCAACACCATCACTCCACCCCAACACTGTCACCCAATACCAGCCCCCAACACTGTCACCTTCCCCCAACACCATCACCCAACACCCACCCTCAACACCATCACCCCATCCCAAACAGTGTCACCCAGCACCTGCCCCATCATGATCACCCCACCCCAACACCATCACCTGACCCCAACATGGTCACCACGCCCCAACACCTGTCCCCAACACTGTCACCCTGCCCCCAAAATTCAACACCATCACCCACTCCCAGAACCCACCACCAACACTGTCACTCAACACAAACTACCAAAACACAATAGTGTCACCCACACCCAACACCTGCCACCAACACCATCACCGCATACCAGTCACCAACACCCCACAACATCACTTCACACCTCCAGCCTTCTCCACCTTCCACCCTGCAACATCAGCTGCCAACACTGTAACAGAAAAACCAACACACAAGGTCCTGGATTGTTTTTTCTTGTTTCCTGGTCTCTTTACAGATGTCCCAAAACTGGGGATAGAACCCAGGAGTCCTGACTCCCAGACCCCCTGCTCTAACCACTAGACCCCACTCCCCTCCCAGAGCTGGGGAGAGAACGCAGGAGTCCTGACTCCCAGCCCCCTGCTCTAACCACTAGACCCCACTCCCTTCCCAGAGCTGGGGAGAGAACCCAGGCATCCTGGCTCCCAGCCACTCACGCGGGCAATTGCCAAGGGCAGGCTGCTCTCTAGGCAGTGAGCTGATCAGGATGAGTCCCGGGGCCGATTCAAGGGTAACGGATCCCCTGACAAGCAGAGACCTAGATACGGAGGCAAAGCAGCTATCCTGGTCCTGCGTCGTCCCCCAGCCTGCCCCCAGGGGGAGCCAGGGGACCCAGCATCTGGAGCAAGGGGGCCGGCGCTAAATAGGGTTAAGGGGCCGCCTCCCCAGAGGGATCGAGCTCTGGGCCAGATGGAAACTGTCCCACCGCCCCCCACGACAGTACACTTGGGGGAGGGGCTGGGAGCCAGGACTCCTGGGTTCTCTCCCCGGCTCCGGGAGGGGAGTGGGGTCTAGTGATCAGAGCAGGGGGGGCTGGGAGGCAGGACTCCTGGGGTCTATCCCAGCTCTGGAAGGACAATGCGGGGGGGGCTGGGAGACAGAATCTTCACCTCCAAAACCAATTGACTCCCCTG
>NW_020677811.1:0-1098 GCF_002925995.2 Terrapene triunguis | reverse complement strand
GGAATGAGCAAGGTGCCTTCTTGCCCCCCACCAGGGAGGTGTACTCACGTGAAAGCACCTCTGAACTCTGAGTCTCCACTGACCAAGGACAACACTGGTGAGTGGGGTGCGGTGGAGGGAAAAGTGAGGGGCACGTTAAATAAACATTTGTTTGTTGGACTATATTTTAGTGACTTTGCTCCAGATTGCTAGATTTGTGACTGGGAATGGAAACTTATATGAATATGTTTCCTAGTAGGCCAAGATTTTTAAAATGCATTATTTGCCAAGGTTGTTATCTCACATCGTTGCTATCTTGAGAGGTCATTATGTTGGGGAGTTTCTGTACAAAACATTTTTATTATACTTTTTACATAAGAATGGTCATACTGGGTCAGACCAATGGTCCATATAGCCCAGTATCCTGTCTTCCAACAGTGGTCAAGGCCAGATGCTTCAGAGGGAATGAACAGAACAGGGAATCATCAAGTGATCCATCCCCTGTTGCCCATTCCCAGCTTCTGGCAAACAGGCTAGGGACACTCAGAGCATGGTGTTGCATCCCTCCCCATCCTGGCTAATAGTCACTGATGGACCCATTCTCCAGGAATTTATCTAGTTCTTTTTTTAATCCTGTTATAGTTTTGGTCTTCACAGCATCCCCTGGCAAAGAGTTCCACGGGTTGACTTATGTTGTGTGAAGAAGGACTTCCTTTTGTTTTTTAAAAACCTGCTGCCTATTAATTTCATTGGGTGACTGCTAGTTCGTGTGTTATGTGAAGGATTAAATAACATTTCCTTATTCACTTTCTTCACACCAGTCAAGATTTTATAGACCTCTATCATATCCCCCCTTAGTCGTCTCTTTTCTAAGATGAAAATTCCCAGTCATTTTAATCTCTCCTCCTGTTTCATACCCCTAATCATTTTAGTTGCCCATCTCTGTACCTTTTCCAATTCCAATGTATCTTTTTTGGGATGGGGTGACCAGATCTGCACACAGTATTCAAAGTGTGCACGTACCATGGATTTACATAGAGGCAATATGATATTTTCTGTCTTATTATCTATCCCTTTCTTAATGATTCCCAACATTCTGTTTGCTTTTTTGACTGCAGC
>NW_020677810.1:0-2292 GCF_002925995.2 Terrapene triunguis | reverse complement strand
TCAGGCCCCGGGGAGCCGGCGGGCACAGACACGGGGAGGTGCCGGGCACAGGCCCAGGGGAGCTGGCGGGCGCAGGCCCAGGGGAGGTGCCGGGCACAGACGTGGGGAACTGGTGGGTTCAGGCCCAGGGGAGCTGGCGGACACAGACGTGGGGAGCCGCCGGGCGCAGGTCCTGGGGCTCAGCTCCTGTCCAGCCGGCTCCGGCTTTTCGCCCGCGCTGGCAGGGCCGGGCTGGAATGCACGTCCGGCGGGGGCGGGGGCGGGGGCTGCAGGACAGACGCTGGCAGCCAAGGCCGGATTTCAGTCAAGGGCGGCTGGGCCAAATCCCGCCCCCACCCCACCCGCTACAGCCCAGCTGGTGGGTTTGGGAAGCTGCTTCCTCAGGCCCCCCCGCCCCAGTGAGCCTGTCTCAGCGCCCAGCCAGGGGTCCCTGTAAAGCCAGCCCCAGTGCCCTGCCGCAGAGCCAGCTGCAGCTCTGCAGTGGGCAAAGGGTCCCTGTAGAACCAGCCCCACCCCAGAGGCAGTCGCCTCAGTGCCGAACGAGGGGGTTTGGTGAACTAATGTGGCACTGATCGCTCGGTTCAGCCTCACCTCCGGGCACCTAACTACACAGTGGCCCCCGCCGGCTTCACACTGTCGTCCCCCCCCCCCGTGCCAGGGGGCTGGTGCTGCCCTGGCCGGCTGCAGCATATGTGGGGCAGGGCCGGGGGGCGGGGGTTGGATATTCTCATTACGAAGAGCAGCAGCGAAGTCGATCCCAGCTGTGCCAGCCGCTGTTGTCCTTGTGGGTCAGTGTTAACCCCCCATGGTGCTGGATGGGGCTGCCCTGAGCTATTGGCTCAGACTGGCAGCAGGCCCAGGCAGGCCGTGCGGCACCGGCCCCGCTTGGGCAATGGACGCTGGGTCTGGGCCCCAGTAAATATCCCTGCTCGGGGCTGCTCCATGCACGGGCCCTGCTCAGCACCGATTCGGGGCCCTGGCCGGCCTGGGACCCCTCCCTGGAAGGGGGGAGCATGGTGGCACCCCGCAGCGATGCAGCCTCTGGCCAGGGCCAGCAGCTCACGCTGCCTGCAGGGATGTGGGGACTCTGCAGGCTGCCCTTGGTGGGCACAGCTTGGGCAGCTCAGTCCTTGGGCACGGCAGCCTGACCCCCATGCCAGGCCTGGCCCCGCTCACGCCAGCACAAGCAGGGCCAAGCCCTCGCGCTGGAAGCAGAAGGACCCAGCCCAGAGCTCCCCTGGGTCCCCCTCAGGAATGGACAAGCTCCTGGGCTTTGGACCCTGCTCCTGCGTGGGCCCGGGGCTGCCCCGCTGCTGGGGCTTTGGGGTCCTGCCCCGATGCTCCCCAAGCAGTGATTGCTCCAGTCCTGGGCCAGCCTCTGGCCCTGCCACCAGCCAGGCTGCCCCATGGCACCTGCCTCCCTTGGGCGAATCGGACTCCCCCACACTGGAGGGGCTCGGAGCGGCCTGGGGAGGAAATATGCTGGGGCAAAGAGGGGCTGCTCAGCCCTGATCGGGGGGCTCGGGCTGCCCCTGGACAGGGTGGGGGCAGGGTGTTCCAAGAGCCGGTTCCACCCCAAAGGGACCGTTGAGTCATTAAGCCCGACCCCCACCTAGTCCACGGCGGAGCCCCGTGTCCAGCTCACAAGGGCTGCTAGCTGTCGGCCAGCCCCTCGGGGTACAAGCCTCTGGCTGGGGGAGCTGGCCTGGGGACAGATCCGCTCTCTGCGTCTGCCCTGAGCTCCCTGCACCCCCTGCTGGCCGCTGCTCCCTGGGGGCGCTGACGGACCGGGACAAGGAACCGTTCCCCGGACATGCTGCCCGGCCCAGTCCCGCTTGCCCAGGCCTCGGCTCCCCACAAAATGCTGTCCCAAGCCCCTGCCACGTTCTCACCCTCTCCTGGGCGCATGAGCCCCAGACCTGGCTGGTGCCATGGGCAGGCTGGCTGGGTTTGGGACGGGGCCCGCGGGTGAAGGGGACACACCAGTGCCTGCAGGCGGGGCAGAGTCCGCATTGGCCTGTGACGAAGTGGGGTTTTATTCATCTGGTTATGTTGCATGTGAGTCTTACTGTCCTATACCAATACAGTGTGTGCCTCAGTTTCCCTGTGTGCTGCACCATACTGCGGGGGTGGGAAGTGGGGGTGTGAGTTTTGCTGAGGCCCTCAGGGCAGGTGAGGCTGCCCAGCTGTTTGCACCTGTGTAACCTGAGACCCAGGAGGGGGGGTGCGACCAGGTGACACCTTTGGCCCTGAAGCGAGACAAAGAGAAGGGGGAGGGGCAACAGGGGGTGG
>NW_020677809.1:0-3066 GCF_002925995.2 Terrapene triunguis | reverse complement strand
GGCCGGAAGGCTCACCGTGAACATTTGTGTCTATGTATCTCAGGAGATCTCCTTTCTGCTTAGATAGAAAAGCTTCCTTTGCTTTCTTTCTTTTTCTGAATGCTGCCCCAGAGGGGCGTTTTCTTCTTTCACTCATGACTGCTGTTCTGTGCCAGCTATAGTGGCTCTCAACACTCAATTGAAGGGGACAAATAAGCAGGTTGGTAGCAGGGCCTGAGTGAGGGAAGATATCAGCGTCTTAAAGGCCTAACTGGCTCCTACTACTTCAGTTGACTGCCTGTTCTCCTCAAGTGGGTTCAGGGAAGCAGCAGGAAACAGGAAGCTCCCTGAGAAGCTGGTGTTAATCAGTCCAGGCTCCTGGGGGTGCTAGAGATGTACATAAGAGGCTCCTCCTCCTCTCTCTCCCTGCAGCTCCTGCTGCTTTCTGTTATTCCCTCTCACCTTTTTTCCTGCCTGCCTGTTATGTCTCTTGTGCCCTCCTTCCTCCAGCACAGCACTCCACCATCTCTGTGCATCTAGAGCAGAGAGATACATATGCACCAGCAGCAGACACAATTTTCTACACTCTGGGTCCTAGTGGCGCCCCCCCACAGTCTGGCACCTGAGGCAGCCACCTCAGTTCACCTCATGGTAAGGCCAGCCCTGCTTGGAAGCCAGAGGAAAATGCTCACTCTCCCTGCATGAGATGGCTTCCTTACTCATTGTCAGCCTTAAATCTGGGGCTGGCTTCCAGTTTACTACTCTCTGAATGACTGGACAGGCTCCTGCATATTGGAGAACATGCACCGTATATAGCTCATTATTAAAGGAGTATGTCCTTATAAGCCCCACAGAATCCACAAAGCAACCTGATGTACAGAACAATAGAAGTAGTGGAGAAGGTGTTTTCTGTTCTATTCCTCTGACCCATTGCTCACTTCTGGGCTTGTGACCTACAGTACTGTAGGCAGAGTAAGGGCATTCCTCCTCCAAACACTACCCTCTTGCAACCTATGCTCCTCCCTCCAGATTCTTTGCACATTTCTACAAACTTCCTGTCCCATTTTCAATCGCCTAAGAACTCTGTGGCCACTATAACCACCATTCACAAGGAAAAGTGATATTAGGAGAGTACTGAGGTATTTTCAGCTTTTTTGTCTTTAGTGGGGTTAGTAGTTTTGAAGAACATTAATCAGGGGTGGCCCATCCATAGAGGCGAACTAGGCGGTCACCTAGTGTGCCATGTTAAATGGGGCGCCAAATTTGAGGGGGGAAAATCAAATTAAAAAAATTAAAATAAAAAAAAATGAAAAAGATAAAAAAATAAAATAAAATAACAAAGATGTCATTATTCCAATTCCCATGCACGTACAGAGGGAATATGAATTATAATTCATTTCTCTACATTTCTGAGAATTTATTAATATGTCTAATCTTTTATTTACTGCAAAAATAAATAATATTTCAGTGATTTTTTTTTCAATTTGCGACATAGGGTCAAGATGACCCACTCCACAATTTTGATAAGCAATAACTCAGCCACAATGAAACACATCTGCCAGCAGCAGGAGCTGCAATGCTAGTGACACCTAACTCGAATATACATCAAGGTCGCATAGCCAGAAATTCATGTAGAGCGGAGATATTGCGAGTTGATACATGTCAAATGGTCATTTAAACACACATCGCAGGTAGATGGTTAAGAATCGAGCAAATACTGTGAAAAATTGTGTTTCTTGGTGCCAAAGAATAAAGAATAACGTCTTTCAGCATTATAAATCCAAAATGTGAATATCTTTAAGCGTTATTAAACCGTAGCATTATTATCGGGCTGTATAATTATGAACTTTTCTTTGTTATAACTGGTTCACATGTAATAAATAAAGTCCATAAAAGAAAAGTAACAGTGTTAACACTTAATAGATTAAGAAAGTGATGACGTCACAGTCCAAGCGGGTAACTGTGAGGAAGGGGATTACCTTCCAAACAATCGGTGTCGAGTTATAATGTCAAAAAAGGTCATTTTGTTTCCATGTAAATGCTGTAACTAACTGTTTTAATAGGTAAGTGAGTGTATGTTACTAATCATTGAACCTTTAAGCAGTGAGAAGATGTGTTGGATGGCTGCACTGTGGTTTAAATCGCCAACCATGTCGTGTGTCAGCCATCCTTAAGGCTTGTAGTCGGGAGCACAGTACATAACAATATTCAAATGCCCCATGGCAAAAGAGGAAAAAGAAAACCCTCAGGAGCTGAGTATCGTAAACGAAAGGCTGAGAAGGAAAAAGACCTAGCAAAACAGCAGGGATCCCTCCTGAAATATCTTCTCTTTAATCCCAGTAAAGATGGAAGCAGTTCACAGCATCCAGGTGAAGGAATTTTACTTGGAGAGGAGGTTAGCTCACATCCGCATGGAAGCAGTTTGGAACATCAAGATGAAGATATATTACTTCGAGATGAGGGTATCTCACATCCACAAAAAAGTAGTTTGGAAACTCAAGATGATGGAAACTTACTTCTAGATGAAGGTAGCTCACAGCATCAGACTGATATGGAAGTGGAGAAAATTTATTGACCTTTAGAGACACATGCAGAAATTGAAGTAAATGAAGTAGAAAGAAGAAAGGATGAGGAAGTTACAAATAAGTTACAGTATGGGGACCCAGCTTCATGGCCCAGATGTGATGACAGTGTGCAGCAAATTCTCGTGGAACATGGACCCGAACAAGTTCATGAATTTCCCTTTCCTAAGGATGGAAATAAAAGAAAATTATCTGCTCAGCATTACAAGAGGAAACTCATTAATGGGGAAGAAATTCATCAAAACTGGTTACAATATTCAGTGTCGAAGGACTCTGTGTTTTGCTTTTGCTGCATGTCGTTTAGAAATCAAGCAATCGGTACATCACTTACTGAAAATGGTTGGAAGGACTGGAAAAACATATTTTCAATTCTCTCTTCACATGAAAGAAGTACAGAACATTTGGAATGTTTTCAAAATTGGAAAGAACTTGAATTACAATTGAAAAAAGGAAAAACTATCGATGAAGAAAATTTACGTGTGATCAAGGAAAAAGAAGAATATAG
>NW_020677808.1:0-5011 GCF_002925995.2 Terrapene triunguis | reverse complement strand
TTGCCCCCACACACACATCTCCTGCCACCCCAGCCCTGGGCTCTCTCCCCTCCCCACCTGCACCCTCCTTCCACCGCAGCCCTGGGTCACTGGTAACTCACTCCCACGGCAGGTCATTCAGCAGGAATTTTAGATGTTCACAGAACACAGACAGGATTGGTTCCCATATGATTACAGAACTGCAGTAAAGTGGAACAATTTTCAGCTTGTGTGATTGGAGGATATCTGGATGCATATTATAAGACTGTCCTACATAAATGAGGAAAAGTTGAGGTGCCTTTATTATTCTTTTGTTCCTCTCTTTCTTTCTATGTGGAATCTGCCAATGCAATATCACGGTCTTCCTTTTACAGAAACAAACAAACAAAAAGGCAATGGCTGTTGGAAATAGCAATTCCAGTCCTAATAACCACTGGGAAGCACTTCTTGCTCAATTTTATCCTACTTTTTCTACAGCAAGTTACAGTGGATCAGTATATTTGATCTGGGAGAAATGAAGTAACAGCTGCCCAAACTGAGCTTGAGCACTCCTGAATTTTGAGGTGTTCAAATCTGGAAGGCTGGGGGGGGGCTGTGGCTCTGCGGGGGAGCACAGCAGCATGTATGCAGCAGTGTGTCTGGCGCTGCGCGGAGCCAGACACGCTGGTCTGAGTGGCACGGTAAGGGGGTTGGGGGGTTGGATGGGGCGGAGGTTCGGGGGGGCAGTCAGGGGCAGGGAGAAGGGGGGGTTATATGGGTCAGGGGTTTGGGGGGCAGTCAGGGGACAGGCAGCAGTTGGATAGGCATGGGAGTCCCGGGGGTTTGTCAGGGGACAGGTGGGGGTGGGGTCCTAGGGCGGAAGTTGGGGGGGGTGTCTCAGGAGGGGGCAGTTGGGGACAAGGAGAAGGGAGGCTTAGATGGGGTCCCAAGGGGCAGTTAGGGGCAGGAGTCCCAGGAGGGGGCAATCAGGGGACAAGGAGCAGCGGCGCTTAGATAGGGGGTGAGGTCCTGGGGGCAGTTAGGGGCAGGGGTGATCAGGGGACAGGGAGCTGGGGGGGTTGGATGGGTTGGGGTTTCTGTGGGGGGGCAGTCGGAGGGGGTGGATGGTGGCAGGGTGGGGCTACCCTCCCTCCCCGTGGAGTGTCCTATTTTTTTAATGTTAAAATATGGTATCCCTACCCTTCCCAGTGCAGCTCTCCATTCAGGGCAGGCTGCAGCATGAGGTCTCAGTTACCTCACTCCCTCCCCCTCTTTCCTGTTGGTAGTGGCCAAGGGAATGCTGGGAAATGTAGTTCTTTCCCTGCTCTAGGGCTGGCTCTATCGGCAGGGAGCTAACCAAGGAACTACAGCTCCCAGGGCCCCCTGTTGGTTCTCAGCTCCCATGCTGGATCCCTGCCGCCCCTGCAAATGGGCTGCCCCAAGCACGTGCTTGCTTTGCTGGTGCCTAGAGCCGCCCCTGGGTGGAAAGCTGTCTGCAGTCATTAATTAAACACCAAGGGTGGTTATTTCCAAATGTACTGCGTAGTTGTTGATAGCATCTATTCCACTTCTTATAATGTGAAATTCTCTCTCTCTCTCTCTCTCTCTCTCGCACACACCCAGACACACACACACGTCCACCGGGACACAGCACAAGGCCTAGGCATCACTTAAATGACTCATAGGACTCTTTCTTTGCACAGGGGAGAATTTCAACATTTGCCAGCATGGGGCACCCTTCACTGAGGAGGGATCTCTCCAGCTCTGAGGCAGACCAGCCGGCTTTTAAATTTCCCTGGCCTAAGACATTCTTCTTTTAATGATGGATCTCTTTCCTTTTGATCCCCATTATTTCTGTAAACGAGAGAGTGCGGTAACTTTGTGGAAGTTGGGCTAATTAGAGCAGCTCTTTCTAATCTCATTGATCTGCATTTTAAAGCTCAGCTATGTAAGGAGGGGAAACACATTGGATTAGAAATGGCTTTTGCCAGTTATCTACATCGAAGTGTAGAGTGCAAAAGAGTAGATTAACTGGGCACAGGCTGCTGCTCCTGGATGCTAAAAGCAAATAAATAATAAGCCAAAACAGAAGAACCTCATGCTATATTTCTCCACAGCAGATGGCAGCAGCCTTTTCTCCTCTTCGACCAAGTGCGATAAAAGGTATGTGAAACTATGACCCACAGAAAACATTTCTTTAAACTGCACAATGCTTTGGACAGCCTCTTATATAATATCAGAGAGTGAACCTGCTAAGGCCGCAATAGCGTCTCATTTTTATGGGCAGAGTCAGCAAAGCCATTCATCACTTAGGGCTGGACTCTGCCACCCTGACTCGCATTGATTAGCACCCTGTGTGGAGGATCAGGACAAGGCCTATAAAGTCGCATATGCCCTTTGTGTTGGCCTTCTGCACCCGGTGACTCGTAGCTGCCAGGTTTTGCCCAGTTCTATGCATGACATGTATGTAAAATAAGCTAATTTGCATATTTGCCTATAACTTTATAAAACTGGGGCAATTTAGAGCTGGTGAAAGGCCTCCGCATGACAGCCCTGGTGAACGAAATCCTTTGTTGAGCGTCAGGGCAGCAGCACAGTAAGCTTCATCACACCCACTGCTCTCCCAGAATGCCTTGCCCCTGATTTGGAGAATGTGGAGTGGATTTTCTCCAGGAGTTATAGGAGAAGTTTGTTCTCTGTGGCACATGCAGTTTTTGGTCTTCCTCCTGATTTTGCTGCTTAGTTTGCGATGTGGGAGCTGGAAGGGGAGACCCTCCTAATTTCTCATCTAGGGACCACTAGACATTCATTAGAGGGAAACAACTTTTAATTTCTCCCGAGTTGGGTTGGATTCAAACTGGTGACCTATAGGGCATCAGAGCCTTTTCCTATTAACAGTGCCCTGAACAGCCCCACAATAAGAGCTAATGTAAGAGGCATACTAGCTATCTGAAACACAGAAACACCGCATTAAAGAAAATTAACAGTATACAATCGAGTACTTAAAAGTTAGGAAATGTCAGAATTAAGGTATCTGGGTGACTTTAATTTGGACCCGATGTGTCTATGCATTATGATACATACTCTTTAGTTACATGATCACATGCTGTACACACTCACACACACAAGACCTCAGCACGGCTTAATCTTAGGCCTTGAGCACAGTACAGACCTGAAGTAATGTAGTCACTGGTAGAAGTAGTTATTCTCTCTATGAGGTCCAGCACCTAGGGGATAATGACATGAAAGATTTTGCCAGTGGCTTACACAGTTGTTTGTGAGAGACCTGCTGAATTCTGGGTATCCTACATTCTGCTCCTGGTGCTGGGAGCAGAATGTGATCAAGTGATCAGAAAAGTAGTTACAGACAGCAATGCCAATCCCATAGATTTAGCACAATTATTCTGAAAGGCAGACGTAGGTGGTCATAACAGAGACCTAATTTTTTTCCTCTGCTCTGCTAGGAATGATTTTGTGCAATCTTTTACCTTATTTGTAAAATGGGAGAATGATAATTGTAGCCTCGTAGGCTGGAGGTGTGAGGCCTTAGTTGGAAATAAGGGATGTCATGACCAGGGACCCCATGGTGCCAATTGGAAAAGGCTGCATAGGGGTTTACAGGGATCCCTTGGGTCTGATGTCTACATATTAGTGCACCAAAGGGTGGCATATGAGGTCTCTACCAATAGCCAGTAATGCATTGGTCATCCTAATCATTGCAAGATGTATGTGCAGAGGATATTTAAGGAGTTGGTTTTCGGTATAGATATATATGTTCTTAAAGTATATGGGTATGTCTACACTACAGGATTAATCCGAATTTAGATAATTCGAATTTGGGAAACAGGTTGTATAAATTCGATTGTGCGTGGCCACACTAAGCACATTAATTCGGTTTTTAACCACATTAATTCGGTGGTGTGCGGCCACACTACCCCATTACTTTAACCACAGTAATTCGGTGGTGTGCGGCCACACTAACCCTAATTCGAATTAACAAAATCGATTTAGGCGCTACTCCGCTCGTCGAGGTGGAGTACAGAAATCGATTTTAAGTGCCCTTTAATTCGAATTAACTGGCTCTGTAGTGTGGACGGGTGAAGGGTTAATTCGGATTAACGCAGCTAAATCCGAATTAAAGTCGTAGTGTAGACCAGGCCTAAGAGTTAAGGCAAGTCACCAGGAGGTGATAAATATGTTCTGTTCAGGCAGGGGGCAGTAGACACTTACCTCTCTGGCTGGTCATTGTGTGGCTTGCAATGCACGTCTATTTGTATTACTGAGCCTGATGCTAATTAAGAGATTGTGAATTCACATAAGAGAAGATCTGTAGGAAAAAAACAAAACCACCAGGAGGAGCATCCTGTTTACAAGTAAAGAGAATGTAGTTCTGAGGTATAACTGGGGGTACTGAGGTACAGCCGGGATCCTTCACCAAGGAGACAAACCATCAGCACGACCTGTCTTATGAAAGGAGGGTCACAGCCTACCTGGCTGGACAATGCTGCAAAGACTTCGGGTGAGCTAAACTTTATTATACAAGACAGTAACTTGTTAATTAAGTCTAGACTTTAGAAGGCATGGGATGATTTTATTTTACCTGTAGCCATTTGTTTCCAGTACTTTCATTTGCTACTTCTAGAATCTCTATACTTTGCTAAACAAACTTTTACTTGTTTTCACTATAAACATATCTAAGTGCTGTGTGGTAAGTGGAGCAGTGATCTGAGGTGTAACTGGTAAGCTGGTGTGTACTGTTCCTTCAAGAACAGCAAATCTGTGAATTCTGTGAGTATACAATGGCTAGGTATTCCAGGGAGATGCTTGGAGGATTCGGGGTTTGGAATGTGCCTATCACTAACCTGAAAAGGGGAAGCAGAGCCTGCATAGTCTGAAAGCAGAGAGGTTGTGTACCCTGTGGCCAGTAGAGTTGGGGAGCTGACCCCTGGCACGCACAGAAAAGGCTTCCTCATCAGGGTCGGCTCTAGGCACCAGTGCTCCAAGCATGTGCTTGGGGCGGCACTTTCCAAGGAGCAGCACTTTTTTTTTTTTT
>NW_020677807.1:0-1161 GCF_002925995.2 Terrapene triunguis | reverse complement strand
CTGAGGGGTTTGAGGTGTGGGAGGGGGCTCAGGGCTGGGGCAGGGGGGTGGGGTGCAGGGAGGGGCGGGCGCTGGGGGAGGACCGGGGCTGAGGGGTTTGGGAGGGGGCTCAGGGCTGGGGCAGGGGGTTGGGATGTGGGCTCTGGGAGGGAGCAGGAGGTTTAGGGTGGGGGCTTCGGCCAGGCGGCACTTACCCCAGGCAGCTCCCCGTCGGCGGCTCCGCGGGGCGCCGGGGCTAAGCCAGGCTCCGCTCCGTGCTGCTCCCCGAATCACCCGGCACGTCCGGCCCCTAGGCGGATGCGCGGCCAGGGGGCTCTGCTCCCGCAGAGGCAGACGGTGCCGACTGGAGCCGCCGGGCTCCCTTTTCGACCGGGCGGAAAACCGCCTGCCGGGCAGCCCTCACTGGGGGCCAGGGAGGCAGCCGCATTTGGGGCCCGTTTCCCGGCACCCGCCCCCTGGATTTCCTGCCGCTCCTCGCTCGGCTCAGGTTACGCCAGGCCGGCCACGCGGCGAAGGTGCACAGAGCCCCGGTCCCATCTCTCCCCGTCCCTTCCCACAGGCGGCTCCGCTGGCCGCCGACGGAGACGGACGCTGCCCTGGGACGGCCCATGTGTCAGTGGTCCTATACTGCCGGGGACTCACCCTGCCCTGACCTGCAGAATGAGACTTGAGAACTCCCGTCTCCGCCGACACGCCGGGCATGGCACAGAAGCCACCACAGGAAGCTGCCGTGGTCCTGCCCTGGCTGGGAGCCTGCTCCATGGCCAGGAAAGTGCCTCTCGGCCCCACGTTCCTCCAGGCTTCCGGTTCTAGCCCCACAACCCGGCCGGCCGCTCCCTGCGCCGGCTTCTCTCGCCGCAGGAACCACGAACCGCGCTGAGATCAGCTCCAGAGCAGGTCCCCTGACCTCCCGCCCGCCTGGCAATTACACACCCGCGCACAGGCCAACAGCCCCCACCCAGCTCTGTTACAGACCCTGATTCCTGGCGCCAAGGGGAGCCCAGGGCCGGGCTGGCAGGGGCTGCGGGTCGGGAGTGAGGGGCACCGGCAGAGCTGGCGGGGGGCAGGCAGGGCCGGCTCCAGGCACCAGGCACTCAAGCTGGTGCTTGGGGCGGCACCTGGAGGGGGGCGGCGGCGCCGCGCTCTGGCCGCCGGGGGGGG
>NW_020677806.1:0-1317 GCF_002925995.2 Terrapene triunguis | reverse complement strand
AGATACCTGAAAACTGCTATCATGTCCCCTCTCAGTCTTCTCTTCCCCATCAGCTGTCCCCCTCCATGCCCTGCCCTGTCTGGACAAAGGGGAGTTCAGGAGCCTGGGGGGGCTGCGCTGGTGCCAGAGCACACGCTGTTCCGCGCACTTCCCACCGGGGAAGGGGCGACACTGGGCATCCTGCCCGCGCTCGGCCTCCAGCCCAGCCTGACAGGCTGCCCTCTGCCTTGGGGCTGGGAGCATCTCCCCACCTTCCCTGCCACTCCCGGGCGCCCAGACCCTGCCACGCATCGGGATTGCTGGAAATGGGGAGCAGAGGGCTCATGAATGTGCCCTGCACCCCGACTCACAGCTCCCTGCTAGCCCGGCCCTGGGATCCCCCCATCTCAATCCCAACCCACAGCCCCCTGCTAGCCCAGCCAGGGCTCCCCCAGCTCTGCCCATCCCCTGCACCCCGACCCACAGCCCCCTGCTAGCCCGGCCCTGGGATCCCCCCATCTCAATCCCAACCCACAGCCCCCTGCTAGCCCAGCCAGGGCTCCCCCAGCTCTGCCCATCCCCTGCACCCCGACCCACAGCCCCCTGCTAGCCCGGCCCTGGGATCCCCCCCAGCTCTGCTGGTGCCCCTCAGTCCCGACCTGCTGCCTACACACCAGACCAAGGAAAACTGCTCTCTTGTGCCCCTGGGAGCTGCTCTGCTCGGAGGCCCTGGAGCCCAGGGGGCTCTGCCCTGCGCTGGACTGTGCCGAAGCACCCGTATCCCCCAGCCTGGGAACATCTCTTACCGCTGTGTTGGGCTCAATGAGCCGGAGCTGCAAGGCCTGGGCCTCCTGCCAGCGTCCCTCCTGGCACAGACGCTCCAGCTGGCAGAGCGGGGCTCCCAGCACGTTGGCAAGAGCACAGACCCCCCCACAGGCACCTGGAGGGCAGGGAGCAGAGTACCAGGGCCTGGCCACCATCCTGGACCCCAACCTCTGCCCAGCACCCCACCCCCTCCACACCCAAACCCCATACCCTATCCTCCCCTGCACCCCCACATCCTGCACCCCATCCTCCCCCAGCACCCCCCTGGAATCCCATATGCTGCACCCTACCCACTGCCCCCATGCTCCCAGCACCCCAACACCCCTCTGTATCCCCACATCCTGCACCCTGCCCCTTGTCATTCCCCAGCACCCCACCCCTCTGCACCCCCACATCCTGTACCCCATCCTCCCACCCAGCACTCCAACACCCCTCTGTAGCCCCACATCCTGCACCCCATCCTCCCACCAGCACCCCATCCCCCTCTGTACCCCCACATCTTGTACCCTGCAC
>NW_020677805.1:0-3820 GCF_002925995.2 Terrapene triunguis | reverse complement strand
CAAAAAAAAAAAAAAAAGACCACTGAGAGGAAGCCAGGGGATGGGAAGGGGTTGGAGAGCGAGCCCTCCCCACACTCACCCTGCAGCTCCTGGGAGGCTAGGCCTGGCTCTTCTCATTATGGAGGGGCAGGTAGCCAGGCCAAACCCTAATGGCGCTGTGGCCCTATGCGCCAGTTGCAATGACACTCACTCAGATTTGGCTTGACCACCCCTCCTTTGTGATGGATGAGCCACTGGGCCAGACCTGAGTGTTGCTGCAACCCCATATACCAAGTCACAGTGCCACTCTGTTTGGGGGCCTTCTCAAACAAAGACCCAGGGGCAAACTGCCCCTTTTCCACCCATACCCTCTGGGTGGCCTGGCTGATCTGATATGGCAATTTCTATATCCCTATTATGCTGTACATCTTTATGAAAAAAACCAGTGTTTTAACATGTGGGTTTTTTCCCCTGTTCTCATTTAAAGGAGATGTAGGAAAGCTATGCTCCCATTTGGGGGCATCCCTTATACAAGAATTAATTTATGTAAAAGTACTCACGTACAACCATGATGCTTGTTTTAGTAATATATATAATAGGAGAACAGAACATTATTTATTTGGGAAGATTTGAATTGTGAAGGAATAATTTAGAGGTTAGTCTGCTTTCTTACATCATAGCTCCTGGAGAGCTTTTATTAACTTGTCATAAATTACATATGAAATATTGCTAATTTACTTTAGAGATGCAGAAATTTTGATGAATAATCCTAAGAACTGAAAACCCAGGATCTCACCTATGAGGGAGCCACTTTTGCTAACACCATGACATGTCTGGGAAAACTGAGTCTCAGAATCGTTATCAAACTGTTGTCTTTTATGTTTTTTGTTTGTTTGAAAACTGGGAAACTGCTTCTGACTTTACTATCACAGGCAAATTCTGTTATCTGTGTGCTACATGTGACAAATCATACATTTTTAATGGCTTTTCCTTCCAACATTCACATGAAATCTCCACCTAGTAAAGTAAATGTGAACCTCGTTCTCTTCTATCTTTTTGTAAACATTTTTTTTATTGCATTAGTCAGTCATGTTAAGAAGAGAATTTCTCCATTAAACTCTTACTTAAGAGCACAGGCGACATCAGAAAAAATGTATTGTTACAGTGGACTTTCCCTGCATTCCAATTATTATTTAAAATAGAAATACTTTTTTTGGCAGACTAGTGTATCATCTCTCAGTATATGTTATTACAAAGGGTGTATTTGAGTTAAAAGCACATCAGCCTGCCTGAAAACTTCACTCTGTTTTTTTTCCCCTCCCTTTTGAGAGTCAGGTAGTGAACTGAACTATTGTTATAATGATACTTTGTAGTTACAGTGAAAGATTTTGTAATTGCCAAGTTTTAATAAGAAAATGTATCAAGTTGCATTTTAATAATTTACCTCATACAGCAATATATATGAGTTGCCTAATTATCAGAGGAGCAGATGCCTTTTTTGCAGTTTCAGCTGTAATGGAGAGGATTTGGGTGGAAAAAATAAAAAGTTTAGTTTTAGCTATGTTAATGTAAATTGTTGGGAAAACATCCAGGAAATGTCAGCAACAGTCTGAGAAACAGAGAAACAGGCTGAGTTGTGGGCCTGGACTGAGTGAGATATTGATTTGAGTCTCATCACATGACAATGCTAGTTGAAACAAAGTATGTGTATGAGGTTATCTGGGTACATCTACAATTGTAGATCTAGAAGAGGAGCTCACCAAGAACAGAGTGCTGTGAGATACCCACTTATATGGGGAGAGGAGAAATCCAAATTCTTGGGGTAAAATCCTGGACCCACTGAAGTGAGTGGAGTTTCCCATAGACTTCAGAAGAGCCAGGATTTCACCACTGGTCTCAAAGGACTCAAATTAAATAAAGGCCCCATTTCACTTTACTGATGCATCATGGGGTTTGAAAGTTTTGAGGCAAAGGAAATAGGCATTTCTTTGTGGCACCCTCTAATCTTCATATATTGGGTATTAGTAGTAATATTCAGTGGCTTTCTGCTTTTAATGAATGGCAGATAGGAATTCATTTGGGTTCTAGATTCTTTTTCCTTCAAGAACAGTTGGCCATTAGTATTTAATTTTTAAGTTCACTTTAAAAAATCCTATATTCTCATCTCTGAATAGCTAACTTCAGTGCATTTCCTGCTAATCTTCCCTCCCCCACCTTCCATATGACATCATTCAGGGCAGGTAAAAGGCATATGTTATGCTCCATTTCTAATTTTAAGGAAGCAATTTGAATATAAATTGGGGATACCAGCAATCTCAGTTGTCACCTCTAGGTGATTATTTTGTCGGTATTAAGATCAGTATAATTCTGGAATTTGCATTAGCTACTAATTTTTTTCAGTATAGCTTTTGGACACACTATCAAAGTGGATTTAGGGCTTGTCACAAGCAAAAAGTTTGCCATAGCTATTCCACAGTAGCTCCTGAGGTGGACACCAGTCTTATTCTGCATAAGACTGCCTTTGTGCACTTTACCTTAAGGGGATTAAGCGGACCAGAGGATTAAGATAAATCGCATAAAGGCATTCTTAATGCAGAACAAAAGTGTCCACATGAGGAGCTAGTGCAGAGTGATTAGTGTGTTTTAATTTCCCACCCTAGCTTATTTCTCAGTCGCTTCCTCATGAAGACAAGCCCTTACTGTAATAGTTGCACAACAGCTTCTTAGTCCAAATGCAAGCCCTGATGCTGAACACTACAGATTTTTCTCAGATGAACAAACCAGAACTTATGAGCTATTGATGTCTGTAAATAGAGCAGTGTAACAGTGTACTGCATTTCAAATGACTGAGTTACCAAAGACTAGAAAGGGGCTTTCCATGGCCTCTTTCACCATCAAAGTTCAGATTTGGACTGAGATTTCTGATGCACCTTACACAATATAAGATCTTCAGGGTCCAATCTAAACTGCCTCCCACCTGCATTTGGTCTACCGAACTCCTATAAAAACAACACTCATCCCACCTCAGATATATAGAGAGTAGAAAAGCTACAAGAGTAGATGGCGATCTGACATGTAAGGAGCACAAATAGGCAGGGGAGGTAGGGCATACCTGTGGTGCAGTCCAAGACTGCAGAGGGAGATGGAAAGAATAGATAGATTGAGCAGTGAGGAGGAGTTAGAGCAGGGGTGGGCAAAGTTTTTGGCCCGAGGGCCACATCTGGGTATGGAAATTGTATGGCGGACCTTGAATGCTCACGAAATTGGGGGTTGGGGTGTGTGGGGGGTGAGGCCTCCGGTTGGGGGTGCAGGCTCTGGGGTGGGGCCAGAAATGAGGAGTTCAGGGTGGGGAGGGGGCTGGGGTGCGGGGAGGGGAAGGGCTCCAGCTGCAGGTGCATGCTCTGAGGTAGGGGTGGGGATGAGGCGTTTGGGGTGCAGGAGGGTACTCTGGGCTGGGACCAAGGAGTTTGGAGGGTGGGAGGGGGCTCTGGGCTGAGGCAGGGAGTTGGGGTGCAGGGGGATGTGAGGGCTTTCACTGGGGGTGCGAGCTTTTGGGTGGGGCTGGGGATGAGGGGTTTGGGGTGCAGGAGGGTGCTCCGGGCTGGGACTGAGGGGTTTGGAGGATGGGAGGGGGCTCAGGGGTGCAGGCTCCGGGCAGCGCTTACCCTCAAGCAGCTCCCAGAAACAGCGGCATGTCTAGGGTTACCATATTTTGAGTGTCCAAAAAGAGGACACTCCACGGGGCCCCCGCCCCCGCCCCAACTCCGCCCCTTCCGCAAAGTCCCCGCCCCAACTCCGCCCCCTCCCCTGCTTCCCGCGAACATTTGATTCGCGGGAAGCC
>NW_020677804.1:0-2121 GCF_002925995.2 Terrapene triunguis | reverse complement strand
TTAATGGGAGCTGAGCTAGCAGGAGCTGAGCTAACAGGGGCTGGTTCTATGCCTCTTAGGCCAGCACCCTGTTACAGGGGTCTTTAAAAAGTTTCCACGCAGCCTGCAGAGATTTCACTTTTACACTGTACCCTTCAATTTCTGTTTAACTAACCTGAAATTAAATCATTAAATCTGAACGTGAAAGTCAGCAGGGAGGTTTCTTAGATAAATTCCGGCTGTTCCTGTGTTATAAACATTGCAGGTTAAACAGATTAAAATTTTTTATTAAGATGATGTTTAAAAAAAAAGTGTATGGAACAGAGTACAAATGTAAGTACAATATTTATATGCCAATTAATTTATTTTATAATTATATACTGAAAATGAGAAAGTGAGCAATTTATCAGTAAGTGTGCTGTGTCAGTTTTGTATTTTTATGTCTGATTTTGTAAGCAAGTAGGTGAAACTTGAGGTTACACAAGACAAATCCAACTTCTGAAAGGGGTAGAGCAGTCTAGAAAGGTTGAGAGCCACTGGTTTAGAAAATAACCCAAATCTGCCCGCAGTTACACCTGTCCAGTACCTATGGAACTGAGGGGGAGGGTGGGCCAGTGGATGAGGCAGCTCATTGGGAGTCAGGAGACCCAGGCTTTCCTCCCAGCTCTGCCCCTGGCCTGCTGTGTGTGACAATGGGCAAGTTACTTTTACCTCTCTTTCTTCTACCAACCTTTGTCTGCCCTAGATTGTAAGATTTTGGGGGTTGGCACAGCCCCCCCTCCTCCCATAAGTACAGCCCCTAACACAACGGGGCCAAAATCTGCATTGGGATCTGTTATAATTAAGGTATAATTAAGCCTGCTAAGAAAGAGGAGAGGGGACAGGGGCAGGAAAACCTTTACTGGTGGACAGAGCTGTGATTGTGCCAACCCCCAAAATCTTACAATTGTACTTACATTTCAGTGTATAGTATATAGAGCAGTATAAAGAAGTCACTGTCGGTATGAAAGTTTAGTTTGTAGTGCCTTCTCTAGTGCTTTTTATGTAGCTTGATGAGGCAAATAGCTAGATGAGTTGATGTATGTGCTGGAAGACCTCTGCGTACCCCTAGGGTAAACCACTGTGCAACCTGTTGTCTAGAGATGAATGCAGCAAAAGTGTCTGTAATTAGGATGATGAAGAGTACGAATTTAATGATGTTACTATACCTGACTTTCCCAAGTGTGTCTGATTTCCTGGCAGGCTGTTGACAAAAGCAAGAGTTGACCTGCAGTTGTAGTGTATTCCTTACGCCATCAGATCTTAAACCGAATTTTGCACCCCTCAATAATCTGTACATTATTCCCTGATCACCAGAAACTTCTACGCTTAAACTCTGTACCGTTCACTTTTTTTTTAAACATCATCTTAATAAAATTTTTTAATCTGTTTAATCTGCAATGTTTATAACACAGTGTCGTGGAAAAAGGACCACGTGTTGTGTTTGGATCAGAATCGCCTGAGGCCTCTTTATTACCATGCATGCATGGAGGGGGGGGGGAAGTACCAGCGAACTGGCAATCCCACCCCTACAGATTTTTGGGGTAGCTTATATAGCACAAAACCACAATTAGTAATGCATACTTTCATACCAACATTATTGCCATGTTTGGAATACATTCTCCATAAAAGGGAATTTAGCTTAGCAAACTTTCCTGTTTTTCACAATTTGCCTTTTGTGGTTTTCAAGCTTCCTAACATTATCCGGGGTAGTTATGAATCATAGGCCTTGTGATTATAGATAGTTCTGCTTTTGTACTTTTCCTTCACCCTGCCTCTAAATCCCCTCTTCTCCAGTAAACTTAACTAATGCCCAGGTCTGAACCAAAGTTCAGGCCCGAGCCAACTAAAGTTCAGGCCCTAGCAATTTTCCCACCACAACAGGAACAGCCAGAATTTATCTAAGAAACCTCCCTGCTGACTTTCACGTTCAGATTTAATGATTTAATTTCAGGTTAGTTAAACAGAAATTGAAGGGTACAGTGTAAAATTGTAAAAAGGCTGCGTGGAAACTTTTTAAAGACCCCTGTAACAGGGTGCTGGCCTAAGAGGCACTGAACCAGCCCCTGTTAGCTCAGCTCCTGCTAGCTCAGCTCCCATTAA
>NW_020677803.1:0-8668 GCF_002925995.2 Terrapene triunguis | reverse complement strand
ATTTTCCCCATGCACGGGGCGTCAGGGGGTTATTTAATTATGCATGCCGTGAGCCATTAACCAATTCGACTACCAAAGATAATTTCTGTGTCTATATCCTAGGAAGTAAATTCAAATTATTTCCGGTTAGCGCCTTTGTATCCCTCCCAAAGTCAACTTTTAAGAGTAAGAGACATAGAAAGTTGCCCCGACTGACAATTTGCTGTTCTCATGAAGAGGAAACAAGAAGGCTACAGCCCTGGCTCTAAGTAGGAACCGGCTATTTATTCCCCCCAGGCCGCAGACAATGGAAACACTCTGAACAAAGTAAGGCTGGAAACCTCCGCGCTACAGGGCTGCCCTGCATAGGGGGAGAACGGATAGGCACAAGGAGCCTCACGGTCCCGCCGCCCTAGCACAGTGTCACCGCCGGAGTCACCGCAGCCAGTGCGGCGTCCCCGGGCACCGGAGATGCGGTGCGAGCCCCCGGCCAGCGAGCACCACCCCTCACCCGCCTTTGAGAAACGGACCCGCCGCCGGGGAGGAGGAGGCGGCGGCGGGCAGGATCTCACCCACCTGCCCCAACCACAGGCGCCCCCGCCCCGCACTCACCGCGCTGCCGCCGCCCGGTTTCAGGCCGATCCTCTTCACCAGCATGACGCAGATGCCCCGCTTCTCGCCGCCTTCCCCAGCTGCTGCTGCTGCTGGCGCCTCCGCCTCCCCGGCCGGGGCTGGCGGCGGCTCCGGCTCGGGGCTCATTTCGCTCCCATCCTCCCGGTGCAGCCGGGACGGCAGAGCGGCGGGGTCGGGGCAGGCTCGGGGCGTGCTCCCACCGGCACCTTCATCTGCAGCCGCGGAGGGGGAGGGGCAGCGCTCCCCGGCCACAGTGACCGCCGCCACCACCACGTGATTGCCGCCGCTTCGCTCCAAGCCCTTACCGGAAACAACGTCACTGACTCGCTCCGCAGCGCTTCCGGCCTGCGGCAGAGGAGGGCGGGGCCGGAGCAGCGGAGCGGGTCGTGTGGGTGGGTCCTAGCACCGACCCACCCCGACCGCGCCTTTTCCTCTTCCCGCCCCACCCCTGCCTTATGGGTAGTGTTTAACCCTCGCGTTGCCATAGAGCTGGGCGCCCAGCCAGGTCAGCGCCAGGCAGCCTGCTCGCAGCGGCACCTGGGGATGGGGAGCATCCATTGCCCAAGGTCACCCCGCCAGCAGGCCAGTGGCGCACCAGGAATAGGACCGAGGTCTCCTGAGTCCCAGCCCAGTGCGCGCCCAGCCATTAGACAGGACCCCTTACGTTAATGACCGTTAGACCTGACGTCACCAGTCCCTCTGGGCGACTGTTGCATGGCACCCCGGGATGTGACTCGGCAGAGCGGGGTGGCCTGTGGGATGGCCACTGAGAAGACAAACGTTCACGGGATGTAAGGTTGCCAACTGTCAAATCACACAAACCCAAACACCCGCCCCAGGCCCTGCCCCTTTCCCAAGGCTCCGCCCCACTCCATCCCCCTCCCTCTGTCGCTCGCTCGCCCCCACCTTCACTCACTTTCACCAGGCTGGGGCAGCATGTTGGGGTGCAGGGAGGAGTGCGGGCTCTGGGCTAGGGCCGAGGTGTTTGGAGTGTGGGAGGGGGCTCCGGGCTGAGCCTGGGGCAGCAGGTTGGGGTCAGGGCCGGCTCTGGCTTTTTTGCCGCCCCAGGCAAAAAAGCCTCCAGCCGCCCCGCCCCCTCCCCCGGCGGCCAGGGGGAGGGCGCCGGGGGGGAGGGCGGCAAGCCCCGCTCCGCTCTCCCCCCGGCGGCCGGGGGGAGGGCGGCCGGAGCCCTGGGAGGAGGGTGGCGAGCCTCGGCGGGGGCTCCGCTCTCCCCCTGGCGGCCGGGGGGGAGGGCGCCGCGGGGGAGGGCGGCCAGAGCGCCGGGGGGAGGGCGGCGAGCCTGGCCGTGGCCCCGCTCTCCCCGGCTGCCGGAGCGCCGCGCCGCCCCCCTCCAGGTGCCGCCCCAAGCACAAGCTTGGTGGGCTGGTGCCTGGAGCCGGCCCTGGTTGGGGTGCAGAGGGGGTGCGTGGTGCAGGCTTCAGGAGGGGGCTCAGGGCTGGGGTAGGGGGCTGGAGTGCGGGGGGGAGTGCGGGGTCCGGACTCCGGCCGGTCAGCACTTACCTCGGGCAGCTCCCAGTCAGCAGCACAGTGGGGGTAAGGCAGGCTCCCTACCTGCCCTGGCCCCGCACTGCTCCCGAAAGCAGCCGCACATCCCAGTGGCCCCTGGGGTGGGGAGCAGGGGGCTCCGCGCACTGCCCCGGCTGCAAGCATCGTCCCGGCAACTCCCACTGGCCACAGTTCCCGGCCAATGGGAGCTGTAGAGTCAGTGCTTCCGGGAGGAAGCCTGCCTTAGCCCTGCTGCGTCGCCGGACAGTTAGCACCTAAAATCTCCTGGTCTGCCTTCAGTAGCCTCCAGGAAATAGAGCCTGATTCCGGGAGAGTCCCGGCAAAACCGGGAGGGTTGGCAACCCCAGTGGGATGGTGCCCTAATTCAAATGTGGTCCATGATGTGAACAAGTGACAGTGTGAGAGCTGCTGTACAACGCCACACATCCATCCGGACTCCCCAGGTTGTGGCAGACCTGTAGGGCAATCAAGTTAATGATGCTTTGACGTTGTAACTTTCCATTACTGGTCTCCTAAGAAAATACTGAACAGACTCTCTGCACCATGCCTTCTGGGTCCCATAATGGCTTTCTCTGTCCACTTGTGTTTCAGCTCTCTCTCTTCCCTTAGAATCCACAGCATCTCTTCCTTTCCTTTCCTGAACCTGTAAGAGAGTGTGCCCTGAGGTGGGTGAGAGAGAGAAATGGGCCTTTTCTCACAAATTTTTCCTACCACCCTTCTGTCCTGTTTCAAGACCACCCTGTTTCTTCAAGAGAAGGTGAGGGCCATGAACCTGATCATGTTTATCTGACTGCTTCTCTTACTCTTAGCCATTTTGCTGAGCAACTTTAAAAAACCAATATATTAAAAAAGGAAGAAATAAATTACTGCCAAGAAACTAGTGAATGTTTGTTTTATAGGCTAAGAATGTAAGTTGAGTAATTAGGAAAGCATTAAATGCATTCTAAGAAGTTCTTACTACTGCCATGGCTATGCCCTCCCACTTTTTAGTGGCTGTATGGGTGAATGACGGTGGGGAGGGGGCGAAGAGAAGCGAATGGGGGGCAGGGTGTTGGAGGGGAAGAGGCGGTGTGAGGGCGGGGCCTCGGGGAAGGGGCAGCATGGGGACAGGGCCTCGGGGACAAGGGAGAGCATGGGGTGGACAGGGCCATGGTTTGGGCGCCAGTGGCCCCCCACTTTTGGAAGGCTTCCGCCGCTCCTGCCTCCTTTTGTGTGTGTTCATTTTGTTGTGTTCTAAGTAATGGGATCAGACTTTAATAACAACATCAGCAATTACAGATCCAGCTCATCTCTACTAACTTCTTCTCTTTTAATCATAAATGCAATTTGAGCAATCTCCTGACCCACTTGAAGTCAATTGGATGTTTGCTATTGATTTCAGTGGTGCCAGTATTTCACCCCTTATGTTTATTAGCACATGAACTTCGGGCCACTCATCACTTTTGAAACTCAAGACATTTATTTAGATATGAAATTATTAGTTTAACTTTAGGCACTCTGTTTAGAAAACTTTGGCCACAGATGTCTCATAGACTCATAGACTCATAGACTTTAAGGTCAGAAGGGACCAATATGGTCATCTAGTCTGACCTCCCGCATGATGCAGGCCATAAATGTTGACCCCCCCACTTTCCCTTAACTCTGCTGTTGAAGTCTCCAGATCGTGATCTAAAGACTTCAAGTTGCGGAGAATCTTCCAGCTTGCGACCCCTGCCCTATGCTGCGGAGGAAGGCGAAAAACCTCCAGGGCTACTGCCAATCTACCCTGGAGGAAAATTCCTTCCCGACCCCAAATATGGCGATCAGCAGAACCCCGAGCAAACAGGCAAGATTCTCTAGCCAGACCCTCATTTTACCAGCGATGGCCATTCTTGCCTAATTGATTAAAGACACGTTATCCCATCAAACCATTCCCTCCATAAACTTATCTAGCCTAATCTTGAAGCCAGACAGGTCTTTCGCCCCCACCGTTTCCCTCGGAAGCCTGTTCCAAAATTTCACCCCTCTGACGGTTAGGAACCTTCGTCTAATTTCAAGCCTAAATTTCCCCACGGCCAGTTTATATCCATTCGTTCTCGTGTCCACATTAGCACTGAGCTGAAATAATTCCTCTCCCTCCCTGGTATTTATCCCCTTGATATATTTAAAGAGAGCAATCATATCCCCCCTCAGCCTTCTTTTGGTTAGGCTAAACAAACCAAGCTCCTCGAGTCTCCTTTCATAGGACAGGTTTTCCATTCCTCGGATCATCCTAGTGGCCCTTCTCTGTACCCGCTCCAGTTTGAGTTCATCCTTTTTAAACATAGGAGACCAGAACTGCACACAGTACTCCAAGTGAGGTCTCACCAGCGCCTTGTATAACGGAAGCAGCACCTCCCTGTCCCTACTAGAAATACCTCGCCTTTTGCATCCCAAGATCGCATTGGCTTTTTTCACAGCCACGTCACATTGCCTACTCATAGTCATCCTGCGATCAACCAGGACTCCGAGGTCCTTCTCCTCCTCCGTCACTTCTAACCTATGCGTCCCTAGCTTATAACTGAAATTCCTGTTAGTCATCCCTAAATGCATCACCTTACACTTCTCGCTATTAAATCTCATCTTATTATTATTACTCCAATTTACAAGGTCATCCAAGTCTCCCTGCAGAATATCCCGATCCTTCTCCGAGTTGGCAATACCTCCCAACTTTGTGTCATCCGCAAACTTTATCAGCCCACTTCTACATTTGGTTCCGAGGTCAGTAATGAATAGATTAAATAAAATCGGACCCAAAACTGAACCTTGAGGAACCCCACTGGTGACCTCCCTCCAATCTGACAGTTCACCTTTCAGTACTACCCGCTGCAGTCTCCCCTTTAACCAGTTCCTTATCCACCTCTGGATTTTCCTATCGATCCCCATCTTTTCCAATTTAACCAATAATTCCTCATGCGGTACCGTATCAAACGCTTTACTAAAATCGAGGTATATTAGATCCACCGCATTTCCTTTATCTAGGTCTGTTACTTTCTCAAAGAAGGAGATCAGGTTGGTTTGGCACGACCTGCCTTTCGTAAACCCATGTTGTAATTTGTCCCAATTGCCATTCACCTCAAGGACCTTAACTACTTTCTCCTTCAAAATTTTTTCCAAGACCTTGCATACTACAGAAGTTAAACTAACAGGCCTGTAGTTACCCGGGTCACTTTTTTTCCCCTTCTTGAAAATAGGAACCACATTAGCTATTCTCCAGTCCAACGGTACTACCCCCGAGTTTACAGATTCATTAAAAATTGTCGCCAAGGGGCTTGCAATTTCTCGCGCCAGTTCCTTCAATATTCTCGGATGAAGATCATCCGGTCCGCCCGATTTAGTCCCGTTTAGCTGGTCAAGTTTGGCTTCCACCTCTGATACTGTAATGTCAATCCCCCCTCCTGTATTCCCCTCTGTCCTACTCCCTCTATTCCTAAACCCTTCATCTGCCTTCCATTTCAGGTTTATAATTTGTATTGCTTGAAGTCATCAGTATACTTCGAAATTTTCAGTATTATCATAGCCTCACTATGGACATGATCATATACGAACTGAAATCAATAGAAAGATTCCCATTGGCTACCTTGAGTATTTGATCAGCCCCTATGAAAACAGGTCCTAAGCAATTAGATTAATTTCAGAACAACAGTACAGTCCATTCTCTGCACTCAGTCTGGAATTTGAAGTTGTAAAGCTTTTTCCATGTCAAAATGATTTTGGTATCAGAGATTTTGGTGTGTTTTCCTGACCAATTACAGTCTATGGCTCCATCCTGCTAGGAGCTCAGCATTCCACATTAAATCCTGCCCCATTTAATCAATGGATATTTTGCCATTGACTTCCATCGGGCCAGGACTTCACCAGCTAGTTCTAAATGTAGCACAGCACTAAAGCACATGCTAAGCATGTGCTTAAGAGCTTTTCTAGATCAGGGTGAAAGAACTGAGTACCTTGCAGGATTGAGTCCTACTTGTTTATGTATGTAAATTTAAAGTTTTCTATAGTGCTTGTAACTGTAGTATCTAAGCACTGCACAAGTAAGTTAGATCTGTATTGTGATGAAGTTTGTAGTGGACTTCATGAAGTATTCTGCTCTTTGCTCATCTCTTCCAAAGTTTTCCAGGAAGTTCTATTTAGAAAATATAAAATTATAATTCTGGTTACAGTGGAAAAGTTTTATCACAAAAGAGGGCCTTGCAGTGTGTTCTAAAAAGTGGTTGGACTCTAGATTGGTCTAATCGTCTTCTGGTAGCTCATTCCCTAGTTGAGCCCCTTCCTCCAAGAATATTTTGTCTCTAGCTTCCATACACTTTGTTCTGGGTTTATTAGCTGCATTATTCTAGAGGACTAAAGCACATGGTGGATTTTTGGCTGATTTTTGTTGGCCTTACAAATCTGCACTTTTTTTGCAGACTGCCATCTTGTGCTGCAGAATAATTATTTTTAAAGTCTCTAATCTTTATGATTGTGAAGATAACCTTTAAAATATAAACCAATTCAGTGATAGCTGGCTAAAGTTTGCAGACAGGGAGGTGTGACGGCTACTCATTCATTTCAATGCCGTATTAAATTATCATCTTAGGTTATAGCGTTACATGTCTGCATTGTTAACTATTGTTGCTTATCAAAGTGCACAAGAAAAGCAAAAAATAGTATTAAGACAATCTATACAATCTTCTGCAAGTTATGTCTTGGTTTAATGTCCCAAGTGGGTCGCGCTTGGGACAGCATTAACACCATTTTCCCCCAGTTCAGCCTTAGAGCACAGCTGTCTTGGCAGGCCATGGATGAAGATGATATAATTGATTCACTGAACTGGCAAAAAACACAGATTGAGAATCCATAGAGGAAGTGAAACAAAGCAGTGATGTACTCAGCTTCAAGTTACAATAATCCAGCCTGGACCTGATGAACATGTAGATCATTGTGGCCCACTCCTCACTCAAAAGGAATGGACAAAGTCTCGTGGCAAAATGAAGTTGGAATTAGAGATCCATCTTTTCTCTTCCACCTTGCAAGAAAAAGAGCAAGGGGAACATAAGCAATGGATACATTTTTTCTTCAACAAGGAAAACGTATGCTACTCTCATGTATATCTGCTCACCTAGGTCTTAACAAAATTTATGTAATCTGAGTATATAACGCATGAGGTCTGTGATCTTGGTTGCTTCTACAGGGCAAGAAATATTTATTTCCTTCTCCCAACGCTGATGAAGGTGCTCATAAAGCAAAAATGACCGATTTATGTACATAGCCAGTACTGATTGTATGTATACATAGTGCCTAACACATTCTGATCCATGATTGGGGCTACCACAATGCAAGTAATAATAATAGGAATAAATGTGTATGTTCTTTAGCCTCCTCTGCTGGTTGAGTTTCAGAAGAATCTCACTGGAGCATGGCCTGGATGTTAGTTGATGGAATTTAGATAAACATCTAACAGTATAAAATAGAAATGTAAGATAAGCAAAAAAACGATTGTAGGTGCATTAAGATTGTTATGAGAAAATTTACTTTTGTATTTCCTAACTTGTGATTGTTTAAAATTATAACCTTAATATTATGTGAACATAAGGGAGGTTGTTTTTGATATTTAAATGCTGAGCCCACTGTGGCTGCTACTGCAGTCTAAATAATAAATAATGTAATTTCCTTGTTGCTTTTTTGTGTGTTTGTTTGTTTAAGAATAATGAAAAAATAGGTTCATTATCTCACCTAAATTTAGTAAAATTAAATTAAATTGGGGATAAATCACTAGTCTATTTACTTATTTAAAAAAGAAAACAACTGAAAATCTTATCTTTCACACAGAGAACTGCAAACAGGTAAAAAAAAAATGCATGAGAATTAAAACTAACCCACTAAGAGATTATAATGTAGTGATTTTTACCAATAATAAGACCCATTGGAAAAATAAATAATTTTATTTAATACCACCTGTCAAGGCTGAATCCCCACTCTGTCACTCCGAATGCAGGAAGTGGGGGCCCACAAGGATTTTAAAAATTAATACTTGCTACTCCAGGCTTGTATTAAACTCCCAAGGTTACAGCTTCTCTCTGACCTTGGCTTGATAAACGCTGCCACCACCCAAATGCAAAAAAACCCCTTTGAACCCAGGAAGGAGCACTTGAGAATTCCTCCCTGTGGGGTACCCTCAAGCCCTTGCACCCCCCTCCAGGGAAGAGCTGAGAAAGAAAACAAAGGAAATTAGCTGTGGCTATCAGCTAATCAAACAACATGCACAAACCTCATAGGACACTCAAAATCCAATTAAAAACAAAAAGGGAAAAAATACATCTGGATCTTAGACTTTTTGCTAGATCTTAAAAGAAACAATTACAAAAATTAAGCACCCAAAATAGCTTTCTTGGGGGTTCAGCGTAAAGGTTAAACAAAATCATGAGGGGTTAGCACAGAGGAGATCCACAAGCCAAAATAAAGAAAATAAACCTGATCGCGTCTAGCTAAACTAGGGTGACCAGATCACTGACAGGAAATATCGGGATGT
>NW_020677802.1:0-11515 GCF_002925995.2 Terrapene triunguis | reverse complement strand
GTCTGAATTACTTGCCCCAAAGCTGCAGGTTTACCTGAAAGCAGCTAACAGAAGTGTTCCTGTCTTTAACACTCAGATGCCCAACTCCCAGTGGGGTCTAAACCCAAATAAATCCATTTTACCCTGTATAAAGCTTATACAGGGTAAACTCATAAATTGTTCGCCCTCTATAACACTGATAGAGAGATATGCACAGTTGTTTGCTCCCCCAGGTATTAATACATACTCTGAGTTAATTAATAAGTAAAAAGTGATTTTATTAAATACAGAAAGTAGGATTTAAGTGGCAGGGCCGGCTCTACTGTTTTTGCTGCCCCAAGCAGCGCATCGAATTGCTGCCATGGACGGCGGGGGCAGTCCGTGTGCCATTAGGGCGGCACGCACGTTTCCGTGGCGGCAGCAATTTGGCGGCAGCTTCTGTCTTTAGCCGGAAGACAGAAGCCACCGAATTGCCGCCCCAGGCAGCTGAACATAGAAGCTGCTGCCGAATTGCCGCCGCCCCAGAAACGCGCTTGCCGCCCTAACTGCACACGGACTGCCCCCGCCGTCCAGGGTGGCAATTCGGCGTGCTGCTTGGAGCAGCAAAAACACACGGACTGTCGCCCCTTGCAGATTGCCGCCCCAAGCACCTGCTTGGAATGCTGGTGCCTGGAGCCGGCCCTGTTAAGTGGTTCCAAGTAGTAACAGACAGAACAAAGTAAGTCACCAAGCAAAATAAAATAAAACACGCAAATCTATGTCTAATCAAACTGAATACAGATAAGATCCTCACCAGTTCCAGAATGCTCCCTTTTACAGGCTAATCTCCTTTTAGCCTGGGTCCAGCAATCATTCACACCCCTTGCAGTCACTGCCCTTTGTTCCAGTTTCTTCCAAGTATCCTGGAGGGTGGAGATGCTCTCTCTTTAGCCAGCTGAAGACAAAATGGAGGGGTCTCCCACAGGCTTAAATAGACTTTCTTTTTGTGGGTGGAGACCCCCTCTCCTCTCCTATGCAAAGTCCAGCTCCAAGATGGAGTTTTGAAATCACCTGGGCAAGTCACATGTCCATGCATGACTGAGTTCCTTACCAGCCAAGCCACATTCCTGGGAAAGC
This sequence comes from Terrapene triunguis, assembly GCF_002925995.2. Classification (NCBI taxonomy): domain Eukaryota; kingdom Metazoa; phylum Chordata; order Testudines; family Emydidae; genus Terrapene; species Terrapene triunguis. The sequence continues at coordinate 10,420 of NW_020677802.1, read as the reverse complement.
CCAGATGTGGATTGGTGTCTCCAAATTCATTGTTGGCTCAAGTGTTTCTGGATTGGGCACTTACTGAGTCTTTTCTCAGGAAGCTGACCAACTGCTTCACTACAGCCTACTTAGAATCAAATAAGTATGCAGCCAATATTCATAACTTTGAATACAAAAATGATACATGCATACAAATAAGATTAATAGATTCAATGGATCATAACCTTTACAGAGATATGTTACATGGCATATGTAGTATAAAACACATTCTAGTTATGTTATATATATACATTCACATGCGTATTTCCATAAAGGCTTATGGGAGATACCTTCACAATATCAGCCAAAGCCTGGAGGGGACAGGACTTGGAAACAGGGAAAACATCAGAGACAATAGCTGGAAAATCTGCCACAGGGAATTTAATTGATCTCACAGACAGTCTCACTCTCTAATCCTTCTGGACTAGATCCAGCCTCCCTTTCCCTGGCGCAAATCCCATGGCAGGCATGGCTGAATTACACCCGTCTCCCCAGCCCTGAAGGGGGTATTGATGGAGTCAGACACTGCAGGACTAGGGAGTGACCAACTGCTGCTCAGAGAAGAGGGAAGGAAGTGGAGAGTTGGTGCCATGAGCAGTGGCTCCTGCTCAGTGACCCTCTGCACACACAGTCCAGCTACTCCACGTAGCTGCGCAGGGATGAACTGACAGTGCCCTGAACATCTGCAGAGTCTCCTGTACAGACACCTCTTCCCCTGTCCAGCAGTGAGCTCTCCCCAGGCCTGACCCCGAGCTAGCAGCTCTATGGGGCGGGGGGGTGTCACACGCTGTGATGTGGGATTGAAGAACCTGCTCTCACAATGTTATTTTTGTCCTCGCACAGTAACCTCATTCTCTTTCTCTCTCTCCAGTTAGTCTGTTCTCATGAGGTTTCCAGGGCAGTTTATTTTCATAGTTGTACATTTAAAAGCCAGAAGGGACCAATGGTTCCATCTAGTCAGAGTGTCTGCACAACCCAGACCAGAGAGCCTCCCCCTGGGATTCCTGCATTGAGCTGCTAACTTCTGGCTGAGCTAGAGCCTGTCTGGTAGAAAGAGACGTCCCCTCTCGGTTTAATTACTCCAAACCAGCTCCCATTTCTAAACACTACAGAGATACTGGCTCACCTGGAACTTAGGCAGAAGAAGGGAGACAGGGCACGTGCAGACTGCAAAAAATCCTGCGGCAGCAAGTCTCAGAGCCTGGGTCAGCTGACTCAGGCTCATGGGGCTTAAGCTACAGGGCTAAAAATAGCCATGCAGATTGTGATGTGTCATTCCATATTCTTTATGAAAATATGCTTATGACATGAATATGACATAACTGAGATACGCTTTATGCAAGATGGCTCATGTGAGATATCATAGGAAAGGTTATGATTTACTAAAGGTGATTATCCTATTTGTATCCAGGTATCATTTCTGTATCTGAAATTAGGAACTATGTATCTGTATTTCAACTATGCTACTTTGGGTGATGCCCACTGCCAATACTTCAGGTACAACAATGGAAAAGCCAGACAGTGTGGATAGCCCATGAACAAGGACAATGGACTGTAAAAAAGCTTAGTCGTCCTGTGAAGAACGGCTACAAGGGCCCTACAGAGTCAGGTGGTCTTGTTACCTGATACTTAAACGTTACCTGGGATCATAGGCACTGACTTCTGCTTGCACTGGCGGGTGCTCAACCCCGCTCTGCCCCTGGACCTGCCCCGACTCCACCCCTGCCCCAACCCTCCTGCCCCTGCCCCGCCCCCATTCCAACCCCTTCCTCAAAGTCCCTTCCCCAACTCCGCCCCCTCCCTGCCCCTATTCCAACTCCTTTCCCAAATCCCCGCCCTGGCCCCACCTCTTCCCCGCCTCCGCCCCAAGCGCTCCACATTCCCGCTCCTCCCCCCTCTCTCCCCGAGCTTGCTGTAAAAAACCACCCTGGTGTCCCTAGCCTCTGTTTGTCAGAGGGTGGAGATAGATGGCAGGAGAGAGATCACTTGATTATTGCCTGTTAGGTTTGCTCCCTCTAGGGCACCTGGCATTGGCCGCTGTCGGCAGACAGGATACTGGGCTGGATGGACCTTTGGTCTGACCCAGTATGGCTATTCTTATGTTCTTATGTTCTTAACAGACAATTATCTTAAACCTTCATAGTGCACCAATCACAGTCACCTCCTAGCATTATAAGAACTGCACTCCCGAGCATACCAACAAATATTAGTGGCTTTCAGCTTCAAATTGCTGCCGCAAGGCATCCCTGATTCTTATAGCCCCACGCTGCACCCCTCTAATAGCCCTGGTCTCTGGCTGTTCAAATTCAGCCTCCAGGTGCTGAGCCTCAGTGGTCCAGCCCTGAGTGAAGCTTTCACCCTTCCCTTCACAAATATTATGGGTGTACAGCACACGGCTATAAGCATAGGAATATTGTCATCGGCCAGATACAGCTTCCCATATAGGCAGCAACAGCGGGCCTTTAAATGGCCAAAAGCACACTCAACAGTCATTCTGCACTTGCTCAGCCTGTTGTTGAACCGCTCCTTGCTGCTGTCAAGATGTCCCATGTATGGCTTCATAAGCCATGGCATTAAGGTGTAGGCAGGGTCTCCCAGGATCACAATGGGCATTTCGACTTTCCCTAGGGTGATCTTCTGGTCCGAGAAGAAAGTCCCTGCTTGCAGCTTCCTGAACAGGCCAGTGTTCTGAAAGATGTGTGCATCATGCACCTTTCTGGACCAGCCTGCATTAATGTCCGTGAAATGCTCATAGTGACACACAAGTTCCTGGAGAACCATAGAGAAATACCCCTTCCGATTAATGTACTCAGTGGCTAGGTGGTCTAGTGCCAGAATTGGAATATGCATGCCATCTATCGTCCCTCCACAGTTAGAGAAGCCCATTTGTGCAAAGCCATTCATAATGTCATGCACATTGCTCAGAGTCACAGTCTTTCGGAGCAGGATGCAATTAATGACCCTGCACCCTTCCGTCAACACGAGTCCAGCGGTCGACTTTCGCACTCTGAACTGGTTAGCGACTGATCAGTAGCAGTCTGGAGTAGCCAGCTTCCACAGTGCAATTGCCACACACTTCTTCAATGGCAGGGCAGCTCTCATTCTCGTGTCTTTGCACTGCAGGGCTGGGGTGATCTCATCACACAGTCCCATGAATGTGGCTTTCTTCATCCAAAAGTTCTGCAGCCACTGCTCATCATCCCAGACGTGCATGACAATGTGATCCCACCACACAGTGCTTGTTTCCCAAGCCCAAAAGCAGCTTTCCACTGTGGTCAGCACCTCCGTGAATGCTACAAGCAATCTCATGTCGTAGCTAGTACACATGACAAGATCAATGTCACACTCCTCTTGCCTTTGTAGTTTAAGGAATAACTCCACTGTCCCTCATGACGTGTTAGTCAGAGCGAGCAGCATACTGGTCAACAGTTCAGGATCCATCCCTGCAGACTGAAGGGGCAGAGCACACAGTACACAAACCATTGAAAGATGGTGCCAAATGCAGACAGAAGCACAGGGATTGCTGGGATGTGAAGCAATGCATCACGGGGCATTGTGACAGGACCCAGGATGCCCTGCGACCCCCTCCACCTTTCCACAACTCTTAGCAGCAGAAGAGGAAGAGATGCTCTGTGGGATAGCTGCCCAGCCTGCACCGCTCCGAATACTGTTGCAAGTGCCGCAAGTGTGAACACGCTATTGTGCAGGCAGCTGACAGTGTGAACACACAACAGCAGTTTCCCTTCAGTGCTCTCTGAGTGGTGCTGTAACTGCCAGCGCTGTAACTCTGCCAGTGTAGACATACCCTTAATAATCTGCCTTGCTCTGTCTGCTACCTCCATAACTACTTAAAATACACCTGTCATAGTTAATATACTTATTTCTGGTTTATAATACAACTCAGTTTATGTGATTTCTAACTGAGGGGGTGAGAAATTGGGCATACCCTCTTCCACATTGAGGGAAGAGGCGAATATATCTTTGGGTGTGTACTCCAAGAGAGGTGGACATCTGAGTGCTGGAGCAGTGCCTTAAGCTCAGTCTTCCCAGAGCTGATCTGCAGCTGGGTGTGGCCCTGTCTGTGTGTGTTAGAGGAGGTTTTAAGAGCCTGGGTCAGCAAGACAGGTTAAAGGGGGCCCATGCTGGCAGCACAGGTAGACTCAGTGGTATCTCAGCACATCAGGTGACTTCCCAAGGGGTCCAACCCACAACCCGTCACACAGACATTTCTGCTGGAGGTGGAGCCTGGGCTCTGAAACCCAGCAAGGGGGGGTGAGCTTCAGAGCCCGGGGTCACTGCACACCCTCTCTGAGAGCAGTGCGCCCTGAAGGGGCACAGCTAGAACAAGCCTCCTGCAGGGGTCTGGCTGGGCTGGATTTGCTCAAAGCCCAGTTTCAGAGCCATGGAGGCCCCAGGCCTGCCCCTGAGGAGTCCTTTACGCCTGACACACTAAAGGGGTCGCTCCCAAGGCCTTTCAATCTCCCTATGCAAGCATGGACCAGGATGTGACAACACAGCAATAAGTTCCAACAGACTGTGGCTTGGTGACCAATAGGTTCCCATCTGTTGGCTGTATTGGGAGGTCCAGGGCTTAAGGCTGAGATACATATGTGGGGGATATTCTTATCTCAGGGTATGTGAGGTTCAAAATATAAATAGAGAAAACTCTTGTTTAAAATCCTCTAAACATGTAAGGTGTTTGGAAGCCCTGAGGAGTGCGTCAAGTCCCAGAGGGAGATTTAACTCCCTGAGAAGCACAGTCACGCACAACCTGCTGGACTCTGCTCAGCTTACAGTCTGGCTTCCTAATTTTACATTTTTATTTTAAAAATTAAAAAGTAAATCCTAGATCTGGTTGGAAAATAGGGATTTTTCCTGTGGAACATTTAGACAACAATGAATTTATTTTTAGCATTCACCAAACTTTTCTGTGGGACATTTCAACTTTTCAGTGACAATCAAAAATCAAAATCTTTGAGCTGAAAAAGAAAATATTTTGATTCAAAATAGTGCAAGAGTTCCTTCTTGGAGATGTAATTCAGGTTCCTCATGCTCCTGGTCTCCTCTTTCAGCCAGGCTCTCTGGCTCTCCCATGATGCACCATTTTCTCCCCTCTTGGTGATGGTAAGTAGTACATGATGGGACTCCTTAGTTCCAGTGCATCATGGGAGATGAAGCCCAGCCAGCCAACCCAGCCTGGAGAGGACAATATCCACATGAAGCAACTGAACTACAAGTCCCATGTGGCACCATGGTGGTATTTTTAATCACAATATTTCTGGGTTCGGCCAAAATATTTCTGTTTTGGGCCATTTGTTTTTTGAACAAAATGTTGAAATTTTCTCCCAAAAGTTGCCTCTGTTTGTGACAAAATAGCTCTGTCGAAAACCCAGACAGACAGTTTCCACTGAACATCTTCAACAGCTATATTTAAAAATCCTTCTGCTACAGTATCACCTAACGACCCTGATCAGGACTCCTCCTGTAAAGCTGAATGGGAGGAGTATGGGTCACTGACATTCTGTCCTTTTATTATTGTTTTTAATATGTATTGTTTTATTGAGCATTTAAATCAGTATCACAAAGGGAGGACGTGTGTGCTGCTATCAGGGAGGGATAGCAGGTCTCCTCAGAGTTAAGGTTGAAGTTAGCATCCTGTTATCAGCCTGATTTACACACACACACTCTGAATTTAGCCGTATGAAGTGGAAATCCGTCAAATTAATAAAAAAAAACTTGTACAGATACAGACAGATATCATCTTCCTTTCCAAATGCAAATAGATGGACATCATACCAAAAGGACTGAAGGTAAAAAATCCATTACAATCAACATACCACACAGACTATGCTGAGGGATTGTGCCACAAACTCTCAAAGAAACTGCGGAACCACCTGATCAACATCCTACACAGTAAACAGGGGAAGATTAAAAATGAGCTCTCTAAACTGGAGACTCTCATAAAAAACCAACCTTCCACACAAACTTCCTTGTGGCTGGACTTTACAAAAACTAGACAAGCCATTTACAACACATACTTTGCTTCTCTACAGAGGAAAAAGGACACTAAACTATCTAAACTCCTATATGCCGCAAGGGACCATAACAGTGGTTCCCTTAACCCACCCAACAATATTGTTATTTCATCCAGCTATACTCTTTGCCCAGCAGAAGAGTCTGTCCTATCTTGGGTCCTCTCCTTCTGCCCCACGACCCCCATGAAAATGATACAGTTCTGTGGTGAACTAGAATCCTACTTTTGACATCTCCGACTCAACGAATATTTCCAACACACCACTGAAGAGCATACAAACCCACATAAACCTTAATTAATTATTTTTTAATTTAATTAATTAACAATTTAATTTAACATAATTAAATTAAATTAAATTCCAACCAACACTACAAAAAGAAGGATTCTGCGTGGACTCCTCCTGAAGGTCAAAACAACAGACTGGACTTCTACATAGATTGCTTCCGTCAACGTGCACGGGCTGAAATTGTAGAAAAGCAGCATCACTTGCCCCATAACCTCAGCCATGCAAAACACGCCATCCACAGCCTCAGAAACAACTCTGACATCATAATAAAAAAAAGGAGGTGCTGCCGTCATCATGAATAGGTCGGAATATGAACAAGAGGCTGCTAGGCAGCTCTCTAACACCACATTCTACAGGCCTTTACCCTCTGATCCCACTGAGGGTTACCAAAAAAACCCTACACAATCTGCTCAAGAAACTCCCTGAAAAAGCACAGGAACAAATCTGCACAGACACACCCCTAGTACTCCGACCAGGGGTATTCTATCAGCTACCCAAGAACCATAAACCTGGGAATCCTGGATGCCCCATCATCTCAGGCATTGGCACCCTGACAGCAGGATTGTCTGGCTATGTAGACTCGCTTCTCAGGCCCTATGCTACCAGCACTCCCAGCTATCTTCGAGACACCACTGACTTCCTGAGGAAACTACAATCCATTGGTGGTTTTCCAGAAAACACCATCCTAGCCACTATGGATGTAGAAGCCCTCTACACCAACATTCCACACAAAGATGGACTACAAGCCGTCAGGAACAGTATCCCCGATAATGTCGTGGCAAACCTGGTGGCTGAACTTTGTGACTGTGTCCTCACCCACAACTATTTCACATTTGGGGACAATGTATTCCTTCAAGTCAGCGGCACTGCTATGGGTACCTGCATGGCCCCACAGTATGCCAATATTTTTATGGCTGACTTAGAACAACGCTTCCTCAGCTCTCATCCCCTAACACCGCTACTCTACTTGCACTACATTGATGGCATCTTCATCATCTCGACCCATGAGAAAGAGGCTCCTGAGGAATTCCACCAGGATTTCAAAAATTTCCACCCCACCATCAACCTCAGCCTGGACCAGTCCACACAAGAGATCCACTTCCTGGACACTACAGTGAAAATAAGCGATGGTCACATAAACACCAACCTATACTGGAAACCTACTGACTGCTATACTTACCTACATGCCTCCAGCTTTCATCCAGACCACATCACATGATCCATTGTCTACAGCCAAGCTCTAAGATACAACCGCATTTGCTCCAATCCCTCAGACAGAGACAAACACCGACAGGATCTCTATCAAGCATTCTTAAAACTACAATACCCACCTGGTGAAGTGAAGAAACAGACTGACAGAGCCAGAAGGGTACCCAGACGTCACCTACTACAGGACAGGCCCAACAAAGAAAGTAACAGAACGCCACTAGCCATCACCTTCAGCCCCCAACTAAAACCTCTCCAGCACATCATCAAGGATCTACAACCTATCCTGAAGGATGACCCCCCATTCTCACAGACCTTGGGAGACTGGCCAGTCCTCGCTTACAGACAGCCTCCCAACCTGAAGCAAAAACACACCAGCAACTACAGACCACACAACAAAAATACTAACCTAGGAACCTATCCTTGCAACAAATCCCATTGCCAACTCTGTCCACATATCTATTCAAGGGACACCATCATAGGACCTTACCACATCAGCCACACGATCAGAGGCTCATTCACCTACACATCTACCAATGTGATATATGCCATCATGTGCCAGCAATGCCCCTCTGCCATGTACATTGGCCAAACCGGACAGTCTCTACGCAAAAGAATAAATGGACATAAATCAGACGTCAAGAATTATAACATTCAAAAACCAGTCGGAAAACACTTCAACCTCCCTGGACACTCAATAACAGACTTAAAAGTGGTTTCAGAGTAGCAGCCGTGTTGGAAGTGGGTTGTAGCCCACGAAAGCTTATGCTCTAATAAATTTGTTAGTCTCTAAGGTGCCACAAGTACTCCTGTTATTTTTGCAGACTTAAAAGTGGCAATTCTTCAAGAAAAAACTTCAAAAACAGACTCCAATGAGAAACTGCAGAATTGGAATTAATTTGCAAACTGTACACCATCAAATTAGGCCTGAATAAAGACTGGGAGTGGATGGGTCACAACGAAAACTAAAAACTAATTTCCCCATGCTAATTTCCCCCTACTGTTACTCATACCTTCTTGTCAACTGTTTGAAATGGGCCACCCTGATTACCACTACAAAAATGATTTTTCCTCCTGTTGATAATAACCCATTTTAATTGAATTGTCTTGTTAGAACTGACCCCCCACTTGGTAAGGCAACTCCCATCTTTTCATGTGCTGTGTATTTTCCACTCCATGCATCTGATGAAATGGGTTTTAGCCCACAAAAGCTTATGCCCAAATAAATTTATTAGTCTCTAAGGTGCCACAAGTACTCCTGTTTTTGCTGATAAAGACTAACACGGCTACCACTCTGAGAATGACTGAGCTCTCCCCTGACATCTAGTGGTGAACTGTGGAAAAAGACTTCAGAAGCTGATTTCGTTTGCATGGATACACCCACCCTGCCTAGGTGCTCATCCTGATTGTGATTGGCCACCTCAGTTTCTTCTCTGGAGCTCTCATGCGTGGGACTGTGCTGTGCTACGTGGCAAAACCTCAGGATGCTATCTCCCTGCAGTATGCCATCTCCAGCATCATCTTGGTGACCTCAGCCAATCTGACCATCTACTGTGCCATAGCTGCGATTGTGCTGTCCAGATAACTTTCCCAAACAGCCCTGAAGTGAGCAGTCTTCTCCCTCAGCATAAGCAGCACCCTGCTCTTGCTCTTCTGCTCCATGGAACTGGCGGTCTCCATTATCCTCACTTTCGCCAACAAAGGGCACGCCCTGCTGGTCACGTGCACCTTCGCCAATGTAGAGCTGATCCAGATCCCGGACAAGCCCCCAAAAGTGTAACCCTTCTGCCAGGTGGAGCCAGCAACGAGGGCCAGGTTCAGTGTCTAGGGGTTCCTTTTCAACAATACAACACAAAACCGGCTCGAGCCCCTACCCAGTGACCTGGGACAAAAACACATCACCCCCTGGGCACCTCTAAGAGGCATAGACTTGAGCTTTGGCATATCAGAGGATGAAGATAGCCATGAGACTCATCATCAGTATGTATCCCAACTAAGAGAAAAGCTGTGGGATGCTTATCGCTTAGCTACATCTGCAGCTCTGAAAAACTCAGACCGTAACAAGTATCTGTATGATGCTAGGGTGCATTCACAGGTGCTCCTGCTGAGGAATAGAGTTCTGCTGTGAAATTTGGGTATCACTGGCAAACACAACATAGCTGACAGATGGAAAACAATACCTTACCTGGTGGTGGAAAAACTGGGAGATCTGCTGGTCTACAAGATAAAACCCAAAGTGGGGCCAGGGCAAATAAATACAATACATAAAAACCTTTTACCTCCTGTGGGGGAGTTGGTAGGCACCGTTTACAAAGTGGACCACAACATGGCCACTGGGCAGAACAAATGTACTAGACCAAACCACCATCCAACATGGACAGTGGGCTCCTGTGGTTAACCTACCCCTACTCAGCATATCTGAGAGTGAGTCTGAGGAGGAAGGCACTACCATGGTATATACTAGAATGGAGATGAGATTTTGGTCTCGATCAGCTGAACCGAGGAAGAGCACCACTTCTTCAACCCTAAACCCCATGGCAGAAGTATTTAGGCCCATTGCTGATACACCTGTGCCACCAATGAGACCGCCCTGCGATGATATATCTAGGTTATTGGACAGTAGAGACATACAGGTAGAAGGTGTCCCAGATGCCTTGGACCTTCCACTATTAGAATCAGAGATGCAGGGGCCTATGCCTGTAGCCAAGGGATCCTCAAAGGAACCCTCACCATCCCTTGCCCAAGAAGATGTCCCCCCTGCCCCTGAAATGCCCACTCTCAATAGGCAGGACAGAGTTATAAGTCTGGTAAGCCGGTTAACTTATAATGCACCTGGGGTGGCTAGTGAAGAACCAATACACTTAGTTCACAGG
>NW_020677801.1:0-3831 GCF_002925995.2 Terrapene triunguis | reverse complement strand
TGTGTGTTTGGTTGATTGTTTGGAGCATGTCTTTGATCAGGAGGAGGGTGCATGGTATTTACTGAAACCACCGTGCTGCTCCATGGGGTTGCCTGGTGCCAAAGGTTGTAGCTGGTTGTGAGCTACTTCTGCCCTGTCAGTTCATCCAATTTGCCGCTGGCGTACGCGCCCTCTGCTGGCTTGATTGCAACACGGCGGCAGGTACGGCTAGGCTCCCTCCACCTGGGGCAGAGACCAGCCATGGGTCTGCGTATGTGTATGATGGGGTGGCTGAGGTGGAAGGGGACGGGTGGGACTACTAGAAGGTAGAAATACCTCTGTGCTGCTGATGCATAGAATAAATGTGGGGCGAGTGGCTTGTTTAAGTGTAGAAACTGTTTGTTCATTGCTATTTTCCTCCCTCACAGATTGCCTGGGTACCGCGGCTGCACTGCTGGGTCCAGGGAGCTGTGCCTGTTGCCAGGGAAACCAATGGCAATGCAGGGCTGTTTGACCTGGTGGCCAGAACCGTCACACACAAGACCGGTGCTTTCTCTGCAGAAGCTGAATAACAGCAACTTGGACTTCTCTGCACGTCGCCCCAAGCCCATGCAGTGTAGCTGCAGTGACTCAAAAGCCTGCAGTAACAGCTCGTGCACACCCTGCTCCAGGGTTTTGGCCTCCCCAAGCAGCCAAAAAAAAAAAAAAGCCGCGATCGTGATCTGTGGCGGCAATTCGGCGGGAGGTCCTTCCCTCCAAGCCAGAGTGAGGGACCGTCCGCCGAATTGCTGCCGAATAGCTGGACGTGCCGCCCCTCTCTGGAGTGGCCGCCCCAAGCACCTGCTTGACAAGCTGGTGCCTGGAGCCGGCCCTGTGGAGCAGTGTGTCCAAGGGTGTCTCTAGGGTTTAGAGAGGAGTCTCCAATCACATACACCCAGAACTGGGGCAGGCGAAATTCTGGAGAAACCGGTGCAATGCAAATCTCTATCCCAGCAGAATTTCTGCCCCTTGCTCACTTCTAGTGCTGGCTGCTGCCCAGGGAACATGCTGATAACTTGGAGGGCAGGTGTGGGCGGCAGCGGCTGCCTGGTAATACTGGGGGATGATTCCCTGATATTCCTGGGCCCTCAATGCACCTTCTTTCCTACCGTTTGAGCATATGGGGTCAGAGTGTAACCAGATCAAACCCACGCTGCTTAGAGCTGGGCCCTGTGCTGTGAAGGGCCCTGGTGGTGGGAGGGTGGCAGAACTTGGGGAAAGGCACTGGGACGTTTGACAGGAGTTTCCTGAGGCCAGTAAGGCGAACTCCAGTGGGCTGGCTCCCCCTCTGGCTGTTGGGACTCCGAGCTGATTAGTATATTCGGCTGAAAGCCCCAGAGGAGAAGTAGCCACCAGCCCCTCGCTCGGCGCTGAGTGACACACAGCAATAAGCAGGCTTGCAAATGGCTGGGGTGTTCCCAGAGCTGGGCTGCCTGCGTGGGGCTCTTCTGACTCCGTCCCAGCAGCAGCCTGACAACTGCCATTCACCATTTTGTCACACCTGGACGTTTGTGCGCTTGGATGGCTACAGGATTCACATCAGACTGAGCTTCCCCTGCCCTGTTGCCTGAGTCACCTCTGATTTCCCAGGCGTGCAGCACAGAGCCAGCCCCCTTCATGTCCTTCCTGCTACCTACTGCAGCTCCCATAATCCCTTGCTGCTCAGACTGCCCAAGTGGTAGCGGTCTGCAAGTTGCACTTTCATAATCACAGACTTTGCTGGTTGGGAAGATGCTGTTGGGCTTTTTATTTTAATTTTTTTCTTGTCATGAGAAATTCCACAGTAAACCCCCTCAGGGGCTGTTTTGTGGGGCCTTTGAGGGCGGAGAGAAGGGAATAAATATGGCTCTGAAACCTGGACACGTCCCACAAAGCAATGGAACAGCAGAGAACGCACAGCGTATGCTGGAGGTTACCCTACATTCTGCCTTCCGCAGGCGTTCAAACCTCACTCTCTGCTAGGCAGCCTTCTACACGTGCAAACTAAATGCCAAGCAGTAACTGCAGTGCGGCTGTAGGCGTGTCGGTCCCAGGATATTAGAGAGACAAGGTGGGGGAGGTCATATCTTTTATTGGACCAACTTCTGCTGGGGAGACAGTTCTGGGCTAAAGAAGAGCTCTCTGTGGCTCAAAAGTTTGTCTCTCTCAGAACAGAAGTTGGTCCAATAAAAGACAACACCTCACCCACCTGGTCTCTAAGTGGTAACCAGGTGAGATAGGCCTGCGCTGCCTAAATTTGACAACTGGGCTGAGAGCGAATAGTCCAAGGGGTGGGTTGCTCTTTAATATGGGTTGTGGGAGTCCTCCTGTGGGTTAGTGGGAGGCTGCAGGCCTGGCAAGGGGGTGGGAGATGTTTTGCTAGATTGCCCGCCGCACCGGCCATGCAGACAGCTGTTCTTACCTGCCGACTTGTCCATCACACAGTAATCAGGAGAGTTCTCAAAGTACACCAGGTCTGTTTTGGTGGGTTTCCTGAAGTTCTTGTTGGCCACGGTGAAGCCGGTGCCATCCTGGTTCATTGTCACCTGGATGGCCCCATTGTATTTCTTCCTAAGGTAATCCCCCGTTTTCCGAAAATCTGACATTGCCAACCAACAAGTCCTTAGGGTGCAGGAGCCGCTGACTCCATGGCATTTACACTCCAGCTTCAGGAATCGCTTGACAGCCTATAAGAGAAAAGAGGCCATGAGGAAAAGGTAGGGCCGAGCCAGCCCGTTGCACTCACGTCGGTCAGATCCCAGCCATGGACGCTCAGCCTCCTGGAGTTGCTCACTGTTTCATGCCCACGTGGGATGGTGATAGCTAATGGGAAGAGGCAGGGGGTTCTGTGAGCCGCCTTCTCAGAAGAGCCAAAGGGAGGCTTTGGAAAATCACGCAAGACTGGCTTTTGTGAAGCTTTTGTGAAGCCCCCTGATCACCCCAGGGAGCCGTCGAGCAGCAGGGATTGAAGGCAGAAGGCCTCTGCCATGCCACAAACCTCTCTCCCCTTGCAACAGCTCTGACACCAAAAGGCCACAGGCATGATTTATGCCCAGGACACGTCTCAGGCTATGTCTACACAATGCAGTTTTCAGCGACACAGTTGTGTCGCTACAGCCGTGCCGCTACAAGGTGTACAGTGTAGCTGCTGTTTGTGCTGACAAAAAACTTCCACCCCCCACAAGCGGTGTTAGTGTGTTCGCACCGGCGCTTGTCGTCGGCAAAACTTTTGACTTTCGGGTGTGAGGCTTTTTTTAACCTCTGTTTTGTCGTTCACTTGCCAGTGTAGACAACGCTTCAGTGGAAAGCAGGTCTGTGCTACTGCTAGTTGTCCTGCCCTGTGGCCGTTTATCCTGGAATGGGTGTGGGAGGAGCGAGAGGACTGATTGAGAGAAGGGAGCTTTCAGCATCAGGCCATTTATAAAACTGAGCTCATGGGCTGGGGACAGGTCAGGGGTTAGCTCTGTCCAGAAGGGGACACAGACACAGGCCTGACTTCAGTGCTAATGGGGTGTGACGGAGGTTCACCACTTTTACAAGACTATGATAAATGTTGTACAAAGTCTGCCTCGTGAGGTATCATTTGAAACGTTGTAATCTGCTGAACATTATCATCCTGGTAAAATGTGTGCATCAACCGTGTATGTAAAGTTACAAGTTTCTACTGTATAACGTTGCTGTAACATGTTCCAAAGTTAGACAGGCAGACCTAAACCAGTTCTTCAGAGACACTGGCACACCCAGACACGTATCAACACAGTCACCTGGGTTATCACTTAGTTAAGCGACCAGGGCCGGCTCCAGGCACCAGGCACCCAAGCTGGTGCTTGGGGC
>NW_020677800.1:0-2516 GCF_002925995.2 Terrapene triunguis | reverse complement strand
CTTGGACTCTGTAGTTACCGTAGCTTTGTTATATACATACAGGATGAATACCGTATATACTTGATCATAAGCCAGTTTGTTTATAAACTGACCCCCCCTCCTCCCCCAAGGTGGATAAGTAAAAATGGAAAATGTTTATGACTCACTCATAAGCCGACCCTATAATTCAGGGGTCAGCAAACTTTGGCTCCCGGGCCATCAGGATAAGCCGCTAGTGGGCCGAGATGGTTTGTTTACCTCGAGCGTCCGCAGGCACAGAGGTAAACCTAAGTAAACAGTGTCCCGGTGCACCAGCTGCTTACCCTGACAGGCCGGGACAGCAACTGGTGGGGAAATTTTTTTGGGGGGGAGAAGCTGGGGGTCAGGGGAGTAACCCCTGTGACCACCCCCCACATGACCCCACCCCTAGCCTGGGACCCCCACACTCTCTGGCCTGGCTGGAGCTGCTCCGGCAGGCTGGGCAGTGCGGCTGCAGCATGTTCCAGCAGGCTGGGCCGGGCGGCCTGGCTGCAGCATGCTCTGGTGGGCCAGGCGCGCAGCCACAGCCTGCTCTGGGGGGCGGGGCCAAGCAACATGGCTGCAGCCTGCCAGCCCTGGAGCTGCAGCTGCTTCCGAGGCTGGGGGGAGAGCAGTGTGGCCAGAAGCAGAGAGACTCTGGCCCCGCCTCTTCCCTTCTGGCTGTTCTGCCTCCCCTTGCTCCCTCTGTTGCGGGGAGGGGCTGTGTCCCACCTCTCCCTCTCTATACCCCTTCTCTGGTGCTTCCCTTTTTTAATAAAAATATTCGGCTTATGAACAAGTATATACGGTACTTAAATTTACCACTGAAAACAAAGAAAAATACTAAGAATAGTGGATAAGTAATGGGCAGGAAGCTTGCAGTTGTATTGTGGTGCTTATTGTTAAATCTGAAATCAGTAATATAAACAAATGTAGAAGCTGTGTCAGGGAAGTGGGGATACTAATGGCTGTAGAGCTCAAGCGGTCATTGCTTTTAATTCTACTTAATTAGAACGTAAAGCATAAAACTATCCACCATAGTGAGGTGGTGGATATCTGTTCATAGGATACTGAAAGCAAGTAATTCTAATTGAGTGTGTAATTGATACTCCTGCAAATGCAGTAGCAAACACTACTGCAGGGCCATGTAGTATATTTTTAAATTCTAAAACAATATGTTCATGCTATGACTTCACCTAATATATGTAGACACAATAATGGGCTTCCTAAATTTCTTTAAGATCTGCATGTGTCAAAAGCCGATTTTCTTTATATTCTAACTTTAAATTGAGGGGAAACTTCCCCAAGAACTACTTGTCAAATAGCACTTGAGGTCTGGCAAGGAATCTAAACACTGCATGGGTATAAAGCTCTGTTATTGAGTCCCATTGGCCAAATACTGAGTGAGCTAAGCTGTTTACATACAGATAATGGTGTGAAGTCAAGTGCAGCTTCCAGTGCCTGAAAAGCCTGGTGACAAGATGGCTTGTGAACTAACTTGATAGAAGTGCGTCAACTTTTTTGTTTACTTTTATGACTGCCAGGACTAAAAACACTGTATTTCCCTAACGCTATCTCTGACTCAATAATTGAGCTGACAAGGATTTGAGAAAATATTTGATAATTTTTTTTTGGAGGGCTCTTGTTAATGGAGACACATCACATTTATTTAGTGATTGCAGAAATGTAGGCAATTTCAGGAAGGGTATAATACAAATATTAAAAAAAATAAAATTGAGAATGTATAAACCACAAAGTAATGATACTGCTATGCAGCATTTTTAATAAATAGCCTGCTAACTGTAGAGGTAGTAATCTTAAATTAGATCACAATAAGTGCTCTGTCCTCATCATATTTTAAACTTCCCACTGTAATTGGTGGTAAACTGTTAATAGTTAAAAGTATTCTCCTTCCCTGCGTGGTAGGTGTAGGTAGCAGAGGATAAACAAATCATACTGCACACTTTATTAACTGTACAGTTTTCAAAAGAAACATGTAGATAGTTGTCAGGGATGATCTAGGTTTACTTAGTCCTGCCTAAGTGCAGGGGGTGGGAGTACATATCATCATCATCATCATCATCATCGCTTGTCACGCCAAAACTGCAGCCAAGGCCTGGTTGTGTCACTCACCTCAAATAGTTCTTTGAGAGTTCAGGATGTTAAGGGGCACTTCATCAAACAACATTCAAATCTTTACTTAGGCTTTTCACATTCATATTTGGGGTTCCTCAGCTTTCTTTTGGTCTTATCGTCCCCAGCCTTTGCCACCTTGGCTCTTGCTTGATTTAGAGTACACAAGTGGTTTTTGTTAGTTTAGTGCCTGCAGGGAATTGTTCTGAAGGAACCAGGTTCTCCAGGATGATTTCTCACCATTTTGACAAGTTTCAGAGTAGCAGCCGTGTTAGTCTGTATCCGCAAAAAGAACAGGAGTACTTGTGGCACCTTAGAGACTAACAAATTTATTAGAGCATAAGCTTTCGTGGGCTACAACCCACTTCTTCGGATGCATATAGAGT
>NW_020677799.1:0-2668 GCF_002925995.2 Terrapene triunguis | reverse complement strand
TTATAGTTCAAAGTCCAATATCCAAGATCAGGGTGATCCAGAATGGAACTGTAGCCTCTGGGTTGATGAGTTTGGGGTCCACTAGGGATTGGTGGATAGTTGACACTTGTGCCCCTGTGTCCCTCCAAGCGATAACCTTCTTTCCGCCCACTCTCAAGGTTTCCCTTCGCACCGAGTGTATGAGAGAGGCATCTGGGTCTGGGGCTCTTTGGTGTGACTGGGGTGTAATGAACTGTAATCGGTTGGGGTTCTTGGGGCAGTGAGCCTTTATATGCCCCAGTTCATTACATTTAAAACATCGCCCTGCTAAGGTATCACCGGGGCGATGTGGGTTGGTGGAGACTGGTGTGGTGGGGTGAGAAGGCGTCTGGGGTTTCCCTTGGGATGTGGGTGGGGCCTTGGGTGGTCCCCGGTGATAAGGTTTTGTTTCGGCTTGCCCCTTCTGATATTCGCTCCAACTGCTACTAGCTTTTTTCTTTTCTGTCACCTCCACCCATTTGGCTCCAGTCTCCCCCGCCTCGGTTACAGTTTTGGGCTTCCCATCTAGGATGCACCTTTCTATTTCCTCAGGAACACCCTCTAAAAACTGCTCCATTTGCAATAGGAAGGGTAACTCTTCCGTAGATTTAACATTTGCTCCTGATATCCAGGCATCCCAATTTTTTCCAATGTGGTAGGCATGTCGGGTAAATGACACATCGGGTTTCCACCTTAGGGCTCTGAACCGCCGAGGGGCATGCTCAGGTGTTAGCCCCATTCTGAGTCTGGCCTTGTTTTTAAAAAGTTCATAACTGTTCATGTGTTCCTTAGGCATTTCAGCCGCCACCTCTGCCAAGGGTCCACTGAGCTGCGGCCTCAGCTCTACCATGTACTGGGTTGGAGTGATGTTGTATCCAAGGCAGGCCCTTTCAAAATTTTCTAAGAAGGCCTCAGTATCATCGCCTGCCTTGTAGGTGGGGAATTTCCTGGGATGGGAAGTGGTACTGGAGAGGAATTGTTAGGATGGCCTGATGCATCCTGCTTAGCACTTGCTGCTTCCAGTTCATGCTTCCTTTCTTTTTCTCTCGCCTCCTCTTTGGCTTTTTCCAGCTCCATCTCTCTCTTGTGGGCCTCCTCTTTGGCTTTCTCTTGGGCCTCCTCTTTGGCTTTTTCCAGCTCCATCTCTCTCTTGTGGGCCTCCTCTTTGGCTTTCTCTTCTCTTTCATGGGCCTCCTGTTTGGCTTTTTCTTCTCTTTCATGGGCCTCCTGTTTGGCTTTTTCCAGCTCCATTTCTCTCTTGTGGGCCTCCTCTTTGGCTTTTTCTTCTCTTTTATGGGCCTCCTCTTTAGCTTCTTTCTCGAGTTTTTTAATTTCAAGCAGTCTCTGATGTTTTCTCTCATTTTCTTCTGCTTCTAGTCTGGCCAGTTCTATTTTGTTAGCTACTTCTTTGGTAGTCATTTTCCTGTTTTCTTGTGCTGGGTCACACCCTCTGCAGTTGACTGAACTGGGATGTATTTAGCTCAGGCTCCTGCTGAGTGCTGCTGAGTTAACAGAGACTTTCTGACTAGCTACTTCCGAGGATGTAAAAAGAAAAAAAACAATTCAGCTTGTAAATTACCTTTACCAGTTCAAAGTTTGCTCACTGATTGAACCCTTCTCTTAACAAAGCCCCTTGTTAAAAAAAACTTAACACCTCTGCCTTCAGGCAAGGAGAGATAAGATATGCATCTACCTTCAGCTCTGCTTTCCAAGCAGCTAGAAGGGAAAAAAAATCTCTTACTGGCTTTTGGGTTTAAAACGATCTCCACCGCTGCGCCACCATGTCAAGGCTGTATCCCCACTTTGAACTTTAGGGTACAAATGTAGGGGCCTGCATGAAAACTTCTAAGCTTATCTACCAGCTTAGCTCTGGTCCGCTGCCACCATCTCAAGAATTCCCTCCCTGGGAAGCCTTGAGAAAACTTTCACCAATTCCCTGGTGAACACAGATCCAAACCCCCTTGGATCTTAAAACAAGGAGAAATTAACCATCCCCCCTCCTTCCTCCCACCCTCCTTTCACCAACTCCTGGTGAATACAGATCCAAACCCCCTTGGATCTTAAAACAAGGAGAAATCAATCTGGTTCTTAAAAAAGAAGGCTTTTAATTAAAGAAAAAGGTAAAAATCATCTCTGTAAAATCAGTATGGAAAATAACTTTACAGGGTAATCAAACTTAAAGAGCTCAGAGGACCCCCCTCTGTCTTAGGTTCAAAGTACAGCAACAAAGATAAACACTCTGGTAAAAGGTACATTTACAAGTTGAGAAAACAAAGTAAATCTAAGACGCCTTGCCTGGCTTTTTACTTACAAGTTTGAAATAGGAGAGACTTGTTTAGAAAGATGGGGAGAACCTGGATTGATGTCTGGTCCCTCTCAGTCCCAAGAGCGAACAACCCCTTAAACAAAGGACACAAAACAAAAGCCTTTCCCCCCCCAAGATTTGAAAGTATCTTGTCCCCTTATTGGTCCTTAGGGTCAGGTGTCAGTCAGGTTACTCGAGCTTCTTAACCCTTTACAGGTAAAAGGATTTGGAGTCTCTGGCTAGGAGGGATTCCATAGCACTGTACACAGGAGAGTTGTCACCCTTCCCTTTATAGTAGTTATTATCTATTAATATGTTTGTTGAATCTGGGTCAATTAGCCGGCT
>NW_020677798.1:0-8598 GCF_002925995.2 Terrapene triunguis | reverse complement strand
CCCCCCCCCGCAGAATGCCCCGCCGCGCTCCCCCCGCCGCCCCTTACCAGGTGCCGCCCCAAGCATGTGCTTGGGTGCCTGGTGCCTGGAGCCGGCCCTGGTCTGGACTCACCCCTGCCTTTCCCTTCAGGTTGGTTTCTTTGTCCCTTCAGGTACTTTCAGCAGTCTTTCTTCTTGGGTAGGCATGGATGAGAGTCCCCTTTGCCTTCCTCCCCACCCTTAAATAAGATTTACATAAGGCGGGAATCCTTTGTTTTCCAAATGTGACACATACACCCCTTCCCTTTTAGTGGAAAGTTACAAAGACTCCAAGATAATGTTTAGCATCAGGTGATCAGACCACCTGATCTAGTAGTGTCACAGTTACATCTCACGATGCCTCCCAGGAGGAAGAGAGATTAGTATCTTCACAGTCTTGTTGTTCCTTTCAAATGGCCCCTCAAATCTGATGGCCTCTCGTCTGGTGGGTGTCTTCCCAATACATACCCAGTTGTAATTGTTACATAGTCCATATTCCTAACTTTAGATACAGAAATGATTCATGCATACAAATTGGATAATCACATTCAGTAAATCATAATCTTTCGAATGATATCTTACATGAGCCATCTTGCAGAAAGTACATCTCAGTTGTGTCATATCCATATCATAAGCATATTTTCATAAAGAATATGGAGTGTAATGTCACAAGAAGTATGGGTGAATTTTACCTCTGAGCAGAGCCCCCAGCACAAGATCGATTCACCACTAAAGTCCCACTTAAGCCTCTGAAATAAAATATAAGTTTTATTTGGCTAGACCTTGTGCTGGACTTCTGCCTGGAGGTGACTCTCACCCAACATGAAGAAGTTAGTGTGAATGTCTAAAGGCAATTTACTGAGGAATCACTCCACTGCTAGGTGAAAGGTTATTTGTTTGGAGAAATAATTCAGTTTGCAAGTGTTCCCTAAGCATGCAAGAAAATCTCTTATCTGAGTCAAAGAGAGGCCTCTGAGTAGTCATGATTGTACTTCCCAGCCAAGTGAATGTGTTTTGTTGGCTTTCCCTCAGTAGGGGCCCATGTGTGAAATGGGAATTCAAGGTTGAAATGGCATCTGTGTGATAATTTATTTGAAAATTGCATGATGATGCCCCTAGATGAGAGAATACATAAAAATTCATAAGATACATGAAGAAGCAAATGTCATTAATATTTATCAGCCTTCTCCCTTTGTGTAACATACAGATGTTAACTCATTGTCTCATTTAAATGCAATATACTCAATATATGGAAGAAATAATGGGCAGTAAATTTCAGTAACCTAATTCTACGTCTTTCCCGTGGCAAAGCTGGTGCACAGGGTGGAAACCAGTCTCTTCCATTCCTCTTTGTAATTTGCTGCTGCTTCCGTTTGCTCTAGGGCATTGAGATCGACTATTCTACCCTCCCGGTTAAGTGTTCTTCTTAACGTCTCTCTTGGGTGCTCTTGTTTCCTCACACCAGTCGGTTTCCACTTGGCAGCTTCATGTAGAAGCGTGTGTATTGATATCTGGAGTACATGCCCCAAATATGTCCAATGCTTCCTTTTGATTCTGATGGAAGCAAGCTGCTCATTGCTGATTTCTCAGATCTCTTCTTTGGTGATGAAGTCTTTCCAAGCTATGCCCCGAATCTTTTGTAAGCATGTATTCTTGAAGGCCTCTAGTTTTCTGTCTAATGTTTTAGTAGCTCTCCAGCTCTCACAGCCACGTGCTAGCACTGAGATTACATTTGAATTGAAAATTCTGAGTTTTGTTCTGATGCTGTTTAACACTTTTTTATTTCTATACATTGTTGAGTTTAGTAAATGCTGTGGATGCCTTTCCTACTCTTGATGTCACTTCCTTTTTGAGGTCTCCATTGGCTAATATGGTGTTGCCCAGGTAGATTAATTGTTCTGCTTTCTTGATATTTTTTGCCTCCTAATTTGATGCTACTGCTTGCCGTGTGTGCTTCAGGAATGTTTGTAACTTAGTGCTTCAGAGTAAATCTACATGTGGCCACACAGATGTGTAGATAGCATGTCTGCTTTGGAGGTAGTGCTTTCCAGCATTCTCCTCTTCTAGTGAGTCTATGAAGGAATTAATAAACTCTCTAAATATTCAAAATTAAGAAATGCATAAGACCAGTTGCTCTGTCATAGGCTTAAAAGCAAATCTTTAGACTTAGTCTATTGTCTTTTT
The DNA here is from genome assembly GCF_002925995.2 of Terrapene triunguis. NCBI lineage: Eukaryota > Metazoa > Chordata > Testudines > Emydidae > Terrapene > Terrapene triunguis. The sequence goes on along the minus strand of NW_020677798.1, from coordinate 6,396 downwards.
TTCTGTAATTTAGGAAAATAAAAAATATAATACTAATACTCTACTGACTCCTTTTCAAGCTTTCTGCTGTAGTCTCATCTACACTGGCAAAAATAGGGCCTGTAACTCATCACTTAGTGCATCACTGATGTATAGACACAACTTGGGTGTAAACATAGTAGATTCTGGACAACACCACAGCTTCCATTGTTGCTGCCTATATTGGTTGGCAAGGTGGTGAATAATGGGTCCTATTTTTGCTGTGTAGATGCATCCTCTAAAGATCATCTACAAACAGGATTCGGATCTAAATTTCCCTAGAGATTGGGGTGCTTGGAGCCCAGCACTAGATTAGATATATTTTAAATGTTTTCAACAACACATCAACTCAAATCAGCTTCCTGTTTTAGGACTTTATTACAAAATCTATATGCAGACCAAGGTTTTTAACGCATTTTACAGTGAACCTGGACTGAATTATGATATTGCATTTAAATCGTGAAAATTAATGGTTTTGCGCAAAAAACCCAGGTGAAACTGTAGTTTTGGTTTTTTGTTTTGAGATTTTGGGTTAATTGATGCAGACTCACACATCCTGAAATGACAGAAGTATTTGTGTGAATCTCTTACTGAAATGCCCAGTTTTGTACCGATGTGACTGAGAGACTACAGTTGGTTGTAGGACTACAGAGATAGCGGATAATGCCACTTTTTTTCTCCAGACCTTTCAACAGACTTCAGGGAATTACAGCATTAGGCTCTGTCTCACTGGGAGAAAAAATAAATTAAATAAAACAAAATCAAAATTGATGCAGTTCTCTCTGCAATAGAAGCCGTCTCTAATGAACTATCAGAGACACATTCTGGTGTGGAATAATGTGTATCAGACCTAAAAGATACTCTCCACACAATGGATTATAACACAAATGGCACCAGAGGAGCAGTTTCAAACTGCCTTGAAGAAAATCAATGATCTAGAAAACTAGAGCTGAAGCAATGATGTTAAGAACTGTAAAAGTTCCTGCAGGAATTGAGGGCTCTGACCCTGTGAGGTTTTTAACTAAATGGCTACTTAGTTTATTGGATTTACTCAGAAAAAATGGTTTAAATGAAGCTGGATGGAGAAAATATTCTCTATTATGTCAAAGACTGAAAAATAGTGAGAGCTTTAACTAGGTAACGGAGCTTAGGGGAGAGCTCTTTCCTACACAGTTGGAAAGAGAGGACTTCTGCCACGATGTTTACAGAACACTGCCAACTGATGATGTCTAGGGAGGTGGGTAGCTGAGACTACTGCTGATCTGATTGTTTCCATTAACAAATAAGCAAAAATACTCTATCTTCTAATTGCACACACAGCTAGTCTTAAAGTTTGTCTGTATTACTGATAAGTAGAACTGTTCAGGAAACAGAATTTCCATTGCACAAGCTATTACAATATTTCAACAATTGTTTTCATCCTAAAATAAGATGAAAGATCAAAATATCAAAAGTTTTTCACAGAACAAGAAGTTCAAAAAAATGTATTTGGAAATGCAGAAATGAAAAATGTTGCCATTTTTGATTGAAACAAAACATTTTGTTTAGAACTTTCCCATTGACAAATTTTAGTGACATCCACCAAAAAATTCATCTTTGAGCAATTTTGATGGGAAAATTCTGAGTCAAAAAATTTCAGCCAGTTCTATTGATTACATATGTTTACAGCACCTTGCATAATGGGGTCATGGCATGCTTGGCATATAGGTACTATCTATAGGCATATACATTTAATGATTGCTTTGACCACATATTAGTTTCCTGGGAAAAACAGTTTTACCCATCGTCTCTGAGGGTAGTGGTTTTTGGAGCAGTGGAAAGTTACCAAAACACAGAAAATTGAAAGCCAGGTACAGGGATATATAAATAGACTCACAGAGTCGCAATGCCGAAATTGGATACCACGCCCAGGAAATCTGGGCAGGAGGAAGGAAGGGGTCAGAATGGTCAAGGGCAAAGGAAGGCAAGCTGGGGGAAAAGACTTTAGAAGGGAAAAGCAAACCAGCATGTATAAGCTTCATGAGGCAGGAGACACTGCCTATCTTCCTGAACACAAATAGTCATTGAAGGACTCCCAAAACAAGGGTGAGCCAGTGAGGGCCATTATGTTTAGATTGTTTCTTGTGTTCTATATGATCTGTATTCTCTTGTGGTTTATCTGTTACGTATAAAAGAGCAATGGTGTTAGAATCTGTGCAAAGTGTCTATGTGTATTACATCCTTCACAACTGTTGCGTGCTCCTGAGAGAGTTAAACTGTAACCTAGAAGTTTCACATAGACTCATAGAATCCTAGGACTGCAAGAGACATCAAGAGGTCTTTTAGTCCAGTCCCCTAAACTCAAGGCAGGACTGAGTATTATCTAGACAGGTGTTTATCTAACCTGCTCTTAAAAATCTCCAATGACGGAGATTCCATAGCCTCCTAGTCAATTTATTCCAGTTCTTAACTACCCTGGCAGTTAGGAAGTTTTTCCTAATATCCAACCTAAACTGCCCTTGCTGCAATTTAAGCCCATTGCTTCTTGTCCTATCCTCAGAGGTTAAAGAGAACAATTTTTCTCCCTCCCGCTTGTAACAACCTTTTATGTACTTGAAAACTGTTATCGTGCCCCCTCTGTCTTCTCTTTTCCAAACTAAACAAACCCATTTTTTTTCAATCTTCCCTCATAAGTCATGTTTTCTAGAGCTTAAATCATTTTTGTTGCTCTTCTCTAGACTTTCTCCGAGTTGTCCACATCTTTCCTGAAATGTGGCACCCAGAACTGGACACAATACTCCAGTTGAGGCCTAATCAGTGAGGAGTAGAGCAGAAGAATTACTTCTCGTGTCTTGCTGACAACACTCTTGCTAATACATCCCAGAATGATGTTTGCTTTTTTTGCAACAGCGTTACACGGTTCACTCATATTTAGCTTGTGATCCACTATGACCTCCAGATTCCTTTCCGCAGTGTTCCTTCCTGGGCAGTCATTTCCCATTTTTGATGTATTCAATTGATTGTCCTTATTGCATTTGTCCTTATTGAATTTCATTCTATTTACTTCAGACTGTTTCTCCAGTTTGTCCAGATCATTTTAAATTTTAATTCTGTCCTCCAACGCACTTGCAACCCCTCCTAGCTTGGTATTGTCCACAAACTTTATAAGTGTACTCTCTGCCATTATATAAATCACTAATGAAGATATTGAACAGAACCAGACCCAGAACTGATCCCTGCAGGACCCCACTTGATATGCCCTTTCAGCTTGACTGTGAACCACTGATAACTACTGTCTGGGAATGTCTTTCCAACCAGTTATACACCCACTTTATAGTAGCTCCATCTAGGTGGGGTTTCCCTGGTTTGTTTATGAGAAGGTCATGCAAGATAGTATCAAAAGCCTTACTAAAGTCAAGATATACCACATCTACCACTTTCCCCCATCCACAAGGCTTGTTACCCTGTCAAAGAAAGCTATTAGGATGGTTTGACATGATTTATTTTTGACAAATCCATGCTGACTGTTACTTATCACCTTATTATCTTCTAGGTGTTTGCAAATTGATTGCTTCATTATCTTTCCAAGTACTGAAATTAAACTGGTGATCCCATCTCTGGTGGGAGTCTCGCAGAGGATGTATTTAAACTACTGGAATATCTTGGTCCTGGGAGCCTAAAGCAGGTGAGCTGAAAGGCTCTATTTCCATGAAGGGGTAGCAGACTGAGAGTTCATGCCCCAGGAAATGTGCCAGAGAGGCCAAGGGAGGAACCAATTCTGCAGCCTGCTGAGATCCAGGGAAACACAAAACACCTGGGGACACAGAGAATTAGATTTCCGTCACACCACTCTGGTCCGGAGCCATCAGGAGGAGCCCAAACCTGTCTATGACACAGTGTAGTACAAATATAGAATAATAATAATAATTAACAGTTCTGGGTTCAGAGAGTGACCAGGTGGGAAAAACCATCAGAAATATTTCTATTTTTAAGATGCTTTGAAACAGGTCGACATTAATCCATGATGAATTACATTAAATGTTGCATCCCACTGAGTACAAAACGAAAACATCAATATAAATATTAAATCAGGGAATGTTAGGAAGCAATAATTAGTCACAGATTGTTATAAAAGTGTTGCCTCAAATCTGTTATGATATTGCAGCTGTGTTTCTTTCATTACCCAGGAGAAAGTTAAAAGAGCTTTACAGAGACAAGGATCAAAGTTACTGTACTTTGTGAAGGTTGGATTGTGAAGGCTGGACAATCCTTTCCCATTCTCTTAGCAGCCCAGTCTGTTGGCTTGCACTATTAGGTACCCAGAATTATATCTCATTGTACAGCCTTCAAGGGAGTTGTGTGAACACATCAAGGTGAAAAGTATATCGTGCTCTCTCCCTCTTACGCGCTATAATTTTAGAAGTTTCTAAAAAGAATAAAAAAAATTTGTTAGTCTCTAAGGTGCCACAAGTACTCCTGTTCTTTTTAAAAAGAATATGCTGTTCAGATGGATAATGAGAATGTCCAAAGATACAATAGTAAAGATTAAAAAAAAGGAAGGAATATATAAACCGTCATGTTTCATGGCATAAGCCAGCTTCTAACTAACAGGGGTTAGGAAGAAACTTCCCCAACAAGCTTTTTTTCTATACCTGCACCTGCTGCCACCATGGCTGATAGCTCTGGGGGTCTTGCCACAGGCCTGGCAGCTCAGAGCTCCGGGGCTTCCACTGCCCGTGATGGCTCGGCGCTCTGGGGCTCCTGCTGGCTGATAGCTCCAGCCCTGCTGCCCTTGGACACGGGGCTGAGCTGAAGCGGAAAATGACACTGGGGTCTCTGAAAGCCACAGAATCCGTGACCTCCATGACAAAATCTTATCCTTAATCATAAGTAATTTTGGCAGTAATTTAGGGGAACAAAGATTATATCTTCTTTTTAATGGCTTTTATTTGTTTAGTAATGTCAGTGTTTGTTATTGAAGTCCTGCCTCTTTCCAACATACGTAATTTTGATGGTGACTAAGACCAGTTAGACAAGAGATGGCTTTATAAACTTTCTTTTGCGTTTTCTAGCTTTTGGTATTTGTGTGTAGGCCAGCCTCAGCTTGATTTAAGTCTATCAAGACTCACGTGGTTCTGAAAGTTTGTTTAATTTTAAAAGGAAAGCAGGTTCTTGAGACAACAGTAATGTACAATGCTCTGACTGGTTCACAAAACAGCTGTTGATACAAGGATTTTGCTTGCATGTAAATAACAATATTGATTATGAAATTCATTATAACTATTTTAAACTAAATTTCATGTTTTTGTATAACGTATGCATTCATAGCCTCAAAATTTCTAATACAGTGTTATTTCTGTATGCTCCCATTTAGCAAAGCAGCTAAGCATATGCTTAAATCCTGTTGACTTCAATGGGAATTAAGCACATGCTCTAAATAAAGCCTGTGCTCAAATGTTTTGCTGAATAGGGGTAGACTGCTGAATTGAGGACCTAGTTTTGAAGTCTCCAGCCTCTGTGTTTAAAATGTATGGGTTCAGATCCCACTTTCGGAATTGAGTTTATACTGGATGAAGACAAAGATAATCCTCAGGAGATGTTTATTAAAAAAAAAAAAATCATTCAGTGTTTTTCAGAAATGCCAGAGTCATTTAACCTTTCCTTAAAAACTAAATTGACATTTTAAAAAGTATCCAGGATTAAAGACTTATTCCAAAATCTTGAGTCCAACATCATTGGTGCCTAAAATTATGCTCTTAAAACCATTTTTACATGTTTTCCTTTGTGGGGTGCCCACCATTTGATGAAACTGGGCTCCTCTCTGCCTTTCTCTGGTAACATTCCAGCTTATTAAATGTCCAGTGGTGTTCTTAAGTACACAATGGCTGCCCTGTTGACCATTTGTATTTGTATTTGGCATGAGTATTAAAGGAAGTGAATAGCTATTTAAAACCAATACCCATTGAAATGCTGTTTGAGAATGTCCAAATAAATGCTGAATTACTGTGAGCTCTTATTATTATTTACATAGAAGAAAAATAAGACTTTGATCTTCAGTAAGTCAGGCCTGGTCTACACTACGAGTTTAGGTCGAATTTAGCAGCGTTAAATCAAATTAAGCCTGGACACGTCCACACGACGAAGCCCTTTTTTTCGACTTGAAAGGCCCTTTAAACCGGTTTCTTTACTCCACCTCCGACGAGGGGATTAGTGCTGAAATCGGCCTTTGTGGGTCAGATTTGGGGTAGTGTGGACGGAATTCGACGTTATTGGCCTCCGGGAGCTATCCCACAGTGCTTCATTGTGACCGCTCTGGACAGCACTCTCAACTCAGATGCACTGACCAGGTAGACAGGAAAAGCCCCGCATACTTTTGAATTTCATTTCCTGTTTGCCCAG
>NW_020677797.1:0-1030 GCF_002925995.2 Terrapene triunguis | reverse complement strand
AGACTCAGCATCCTCTCATAGCTTAGACAGCAGTTGCTACAGATGCAGCTGACTTACTGTATTAGCTGAAGAGTCTCGAGCCTAATTTTATTCTTGCTTATATTTATGCAAATCAGGAGTAATTCCACTGTCTCCATTGAGAGCAGTATTTGGCCCACACTGTCTTTTGCTGCTGTCCTGAAATTCTCACTATACTACATACCAATAGGTTACATTATTATGATGTCATGGTTAATGTTATGACTGTAGGAGAACAAAATCTGAGTCCTGCTGTGACAGGTTCGGTCACAGTGACCCCCTTGGGACTGCCACCTGATATGCTGAAATTACCTCTGAGCCCATTTTCCCTGCCAGCTTGGGACTTCCAGAACCCTGTCTTGTTGAGCCAGACACACTAGCCTGCTGCAACACAGACCCAGGGTCTGGTCCATGCCCTCATGCCCATGTATAAAGCTTATGCAGGGTAAATTCATAAATTGTCCACCCTCTATAACACTGATAGAGAGATATGAACAGTTGTTTGCTCCCCCAGGTATTAATCACTTACTCTGGGTTTATTAATATACAAAAGTGATTTTATTAAGTATAAAAAGTAGGATTTAAGTGGTTTCAAGTAGTAACAGACAGAACAAAGTAAGTCACCAAGCAAAATAAAGCAAAAACACGCACGTCTAAGCCTAATACATTAAGAAACTGATTATAGGTAATATCTCACCCTCAGAGATGTTCCAATAAGCTTCTTTCATAGACTAGACTCCTTCCTAGTCTAGGCCCAATCCTTTTCCCTGGTACAGTCCTTGTTAGTTCCAGCAGACATCTCAGGTGGTAAACAGGGGTTTTCTCATCCCTCTTTGTCCTACTCCACCCCCTTTCATAGCTTTGGCACAAGGCGGGAATCTTTTGTCTCTCTGGGTCCCCACCCCTCCTTCTAAATGGAAAAGTACCAGATTTAAGATGGGTAGCCGTGTTAGTCTGAATCTGTAAAAAGCAACAGAGGGTCCTGTGGCACCTTTAAGACTAACAGAAGTAT
>NW_020677796.1:0-2331 GCF_002925995.2 Terrapene triunguis | reverse complement strand
CCATTGTCTCTATTTTGCTGTTCTCCCTTCTACCCTTCCTTAGAATTTCAAACTCTATGATTTCATGATCACTTTCAGTCAACTTGATGTTAATTTGAACATTTGTACTGCATAGTTCTGATTGACTGTCATTCAACTTGCTTAAATATGAGTAATTTTATCAGGTGTCCTGTATTCAGCATAGGGAAATATGGTCACCCCACATTTCAGGAAAGATGTGGACAAATTGGAGAAAGTCCAGAGGAGAGCAAAAAAAATGATTAAAGATCTAGAAAAAATGACCTGTGAGGGAATTTTGAAAAAATTGGGGTTGTTTAGTCTGGAGAAGAGCAGATTGAGAGGGGCCATGAGAACAGTTTTCAAGTGCATAAAGGTTGTTACAAGGAGGAAGGAGAAAAACTGTTCTCATTAACCTCTTAGGACAGGACAAGAAGCAATGGCCTTAAATTGAAGCAAGGGCAGTTTACGTTGGACAGTAGGAAAAACTTCCCAACTGTCAGGGTAGTTAAAGCACTGGAACAAATTGTCTTGTGAGGTTGTGGAATCTGTGTCACTGAAGGTTTTTAAGAACAGGTTAGACAAACACCAGTCAGGGATGGTCAAGTTATTACATAGTCCTGCCTTGAGTGCAAGAGACTGGACTAGATGGCCTCTTGAGGTCTCTTCCAGTCCTAAACTTCTTTGAACAGCTTCCCTGCCCTGCTCCCTCCCTACCTAAATGATGCCTCTTGCCCCTGCCTCCCCAATCCTGCTCCTTACCCCTCTCTAATGGCTTGAGGGTTCCTGCCTGTCCCCGGTATTGAAAGGAGCTGCTGCAGGTTCCAGCACAAGTGCCTGGCAGGTGCAGTGGGATGGTCTGCACTCCCATCCATCACAGAAGGAGCCCCCCCCCGTGCCTTCCCCAACCCTTCTCCACTCCTTAGCCCTCAGCTCAGGTCTTCCCATGATGTGGAGAGAAACTGCCACACATTCTGCCAGGAGGACCTGGCAGGTGAGATGGGACTGGATTCCACCTGTGCTCCCAGCAGTATAAGGTAGTTAGTGCTGCACAGCCATGTGTGTGTAGAGCAAAGTAAATATTGGTATGCAAGAGAGCAGTATGATTGCTCAGAGCTCTAGTATGAAACTGAAGAAAAGCCTGTTGAGGGTCTTTGAGTTAAGTTGAGAGACAAGAGCAACAAGGGTGGTGTCATGGTGAGCATCTGCTATAGACCACCAGACCAGGAGGATGAGGTAGATGCGGCTTTCTTCAGACAACTAACAGAAGTTTCCAGATCACAGGCCTTGGTTCTCATGGGTGAAATAAATCACCCTGACATCTGCTGGGAGAGCAATATAGCAATGCACAGAAAATCCAGGAAGTTTTTGGAGAGTGTTGGGGACAACTTCCTGGTGCAAGTGCTGGAGGAAACAAGTAGGGTCCATGCTCCTCTTGATCTGCTTCTCACACACAGGGAACAATTGGTAGGGAAGTAGAAGTGAGTGGCAACCTGGGCAGCAGTGACCATGAGATGATCGAGTTCAGGATCGTGACAAAAGGAAGAAAGGATAGCACCAAAATACAGACTCTGGACTTCAGAAAAGCAGACTTTGACTCCCTTAGGGAACTGATGTGAAGGATCCTTTGGGAGGTTAATATGAGGGGGAAAGGAGTCTAGGAGAGCTGGTTGTAATTTAAATCAGCCTTATTGAGAGCACAAGAACAAACCATCCCAATGTGCAGAAAGAATAGCAAATATGGGAGACAACCAGCTTGGCTTAACAGTGAAATATTTGGTGAGCTTAAAAACAAAAAGGAAACTTACTAGAAGTGGAAACTTGGACAGATGATTAGGGAGGAGTATACAAATATTGCTTGAGCATGCAGGGATGTAAGCAGGAAGGCCAAAGCACAATTGGAGTTGCAGCTAGCAAGGGATATGAAGGGTAACAAGAAGGGTTTCTACGGGTATGTTAGAAACAAGAAGGTGGTCAGGGAAAGTATGGGACCCTTACTGAATGGGGGAGGCAACCTATTGATAAATGATGTAGAAAAAGCTGACGTACTCAATGCTTTTTCCGCCTCGGTCTTCACAGACAAGGTCAGCACCCATATTGCTGCACTGGGCAGCACCGTATGGGAAGGAGGTAAGCAGCCCTCAGGTGGTGAAAGAACAGGTTAAGGACTATTTAGAAAAGCTGGATATACACAAGTACATGGGGCTGGATGCAATGTAGCCGAGGATGCTGAGGGAGTTGGCTGATGTGATTGCATCAAGAAAGATGTAGAGAAATTGGAAAGGGTCCAGAGAAGAGCAACAAGAATGATTAAAGGTCTTGAGAACATGACCT
>NW_020677795.1:0-1121 GCF_002925995.2 Terrapene triunguis | reverse complement strand
GATTTCAAAGCCCCTCACAAACGCTCACTGGTGTTTCACACGTGCAATGGGTTCTATTCTTGGAATATGAATAGATTGTTGTTGGGATTAGACACCTCTGCACTGAGTAATAGTAGGGTTACCATACGTCCAGATTTTCCTGGACATGTCCGGCTTTTTGGTTCTCAAATCCCCGTCCAGGAGGAATTTCCAAAAAGCGGGACATGTCCGGGAAAATAGGGAGGCATGGTAAGGGGACCGCCTCCTCCCCGGGCTCCAACTTTCCCGGCTCCCGCCGCTCTCCCCAGCGCAGCAGCCAACGGAGCCCAGGAGGAGGCAGCTGTAAGCTCGGATGCCGCCGCCGGCCGGTGCCGCTCAGCCGAAACCGGGGCCCAATCTGAGCCGGGCCGGAGCCGCTGGGACCGGGGCCGGGGGTGCTTGGCTGGGGCTGGGGCTGGGGCCGGTGACGGGCCGGCGCCGCTCAGCCTGAACCGGGGCCCAAGCCGAGCCGGGCCGGAGCCACTGGGACCGGGGCTGGGGGTGCTCGGCCACCGGCCGGCACCGTTCGGACAGGGAGGGGGCCGGGGCCGTTGCCCCGGGGCCCGAGCCGAGCTGGAATCAGTAGGGTCGGGGCCGGGGGTGCTCGGCCGGGGCTGGGGCCGGCGCCGGGCCGGAACCGCTTGGCCGGAACCGGCGCCGGCGCCCCAGGGCCCGAGCCGAGCCGGGTCGGAGCCGCCAGGGCCATTGCCTCTTGGCCGGCCGCCGGAGGGAGCCGCTCGGCCGGGGCGACCGGACTGGGCCGCACCTCCTCGCTCCCCCCTCCCCAGCTTACCTGCTGCCTGCCTGTCTGCCTGCCTGTTTCAGGCTTCCTGCGAACATTTGATTCGCGGGAAGCAGGGGGAAGGGAGGAGCAGGGGGCGGCGCATTAAGGGGAGGGGGAGGAGTTGGGGTGGGGAGTTTGGGGAAGGGGCGGAGTTGGGGCAGGGCCTGGGGCGGCGAAGGGGTGGAGTTGGGGCTGGGCCGGGGCCCCTTGGAGTGTCCTCTTTTTCCAGGACTGCAATATGGTAACCCTAAGTAATAGAGTCACTTTAAAATAAATGGAGGCCAAGCTCCCACGTCCTTCTGTTAAGCGCGTCATAACT
>NW_020677794.1:0-4255 GCF_002925995.2 Terrapene triunguis | reverse complement strand
GCGTGCCAAAACATTGCCGACCCCTGCTATATACCGTCTCACTTTTGTTAGGTAACAACAAATGAGGTTTTGGTCCTAATGGAAGCTGGGTATTAGCCACATCAGACCACTTTGTTTCCCACAAGTATCTTTTTTTAAAAAAATATATTGTTTCTAAAAATACACCTGGTATCGCTTCATTTTACATTAAAAGGGAAAAAATAAATCTGGCTTTGAACTTCCCAGTTACTGACAAAGATCTCATGATGACGTGTTGTACATGCTGAGTATCAAGGTACTAAGCTTCATATACTCTGAAAGTCACAAAATGAAGCCCAAGATGAGTGCATTACACCTCCGTGTTGCCTGGAAAACTAGGTAGCATCTACAATTCTGGCCACAGCGTCTAACCACTGTGACAAATTGCAGTCAAAATCTACCAAAAAGCTCACGTCATTGCTGGCTTGTGTGATGGCAGAGGACAAAGTACATTTCTGCTCCTCCAGTACCGTATCTCTCTACTCCTTGCTTTCTGCTTGGCCATTTGCAAGAAACTATATTCAACAGTCTGTAAAGATGGCAAAATGGTCTGAAGGATTCTGCAGTCCTGGGATAGCCTATTTTTCTGCAACTCCAGAATCTTATTCACATCATGCTGTCATTCTTGGTAAATGCTCTCCACTAAACACACCTGTTTGAACAGAGCGCCCATGTCAATGAACTGGCAGTCCTGCTAACACACTATGGAAAAAATCCTGCCAGGGCTGGGAAGAGAAGATAGAAGCCTGCGGTGTTTTTAAAGGCGTGTTGTATGCTCTGGCCATCGCATTCAGTTATTGAACAGCTTGTACCAACATAGATGAATATCACTGGCTCCACCTAGACACTTCAGGAGCATTTCTTTTCTCTCCAACGCATGCAAATAAATATGTCTGAGCCACAGAAACCAGAATAGTAGTAACTAAAAGCTTGAAAGTGCAATGCAGAGGCTCTCATATTAATATACTGAAGAGTGCACAGATACACTAGACTGCGTAACAAATTACACCAAGATTCTGATACACTTCCGTACCCTGAGTAGTGGGCTGAGAGTACTACTCAGCATGAAGAAAGCTTGCACAATCAAGGTGATAGGATAGTTTTTACAGGGGTCAGTATTGCTATCACGTGCTTTTTGCACGCAACTTGTGTGTCAACCATAGGTGTAGTAGACTATGTATAAGCAACTCCACCCAACTGTGGTTGTATTTGTCTCAGACCTGCCCTGAAGTGGTTAAAAATATGAGACAAAGCAGAGAAGAGAAAATAAAATGGACTGAAAGAAATGCAGGGTGATGTTGTGAGCTGAGCTGAAGGAACTGTAGAGCCCCAAATACATGCATTCACTAGGAGATCAATTACACAGGTTGTGACCTTCATGAGCATAGGCTTTTATTCAAGCTATTTTATAACCCTTTCACACACTCATAGCAAGTCATTACAAGTTCTCTCTCTCTCTCTAAAGAAAATGGAAAGCTTTGTATTGTGTTAACAGGAGCAGGAATGGTTCTATAGCCCAGGAGATATTGTGATATGGGGAAAAATAACTTTTCTGTTCGTATTTCAATGGAAATGTTTTCCCAGCAGCTCACGAGAGAGGAATGAGACTCCTGTACATATGTACTACAACGTTAAAAATGTCTGAACTGTCTGATTGTCTAAATTGGGTCACAGAAATGGATTAATGCTGGTTGAGGGTGGTCCTTCAAAAACTAATTTGTCTATCTGCAGTAATTAAGAACTCCTGTCTGTTCCTTTGATTTTCCACCCACCAGATGAACCCTATCTAGCAAGATGGCAGTTCCTGGCAGCAGAGGCTGGCACAAACAGCAAAAAATACAGATGCCCATTTCTCAGCACAGTGAAAGAAGGGAGTATTAAAGGCAGATAAATTACACTGTCTTTACTGCAATGTTACTGTACGAGATCTCTGCCTCTCCTCCATTAAAGCCATAATGCAAATGACATATTAGGGCAACCCAATTTTTACATCACACAATTACCAGAGTTTGGGCTAAACAAATAAATGTTTTTACACAAACTGATCTTAAAAAAATGTCACATCATCATAAACATTAGACCTGGAAAAGACTTAGGAGAGCACCCAGTCCATCTCCATGCCAATGCAGAAGTCTATATCGGATGTCACAGAAAATGGGTTGGTCAGGCCTGAGATCTGTAAATATTTTCTGGATATGTCACCATCCTAAAGCAGATCTTATCCACATGCTTTGGGACAATGCTACTATATATGGATATTGAGAAGAGATAACTGTTCTGGATAGGAATTTAACAGCCAGCGCAGCCATCTACAGACTAAGACCTTGATCCTACGAGCCCATGTATGGTGCATAGTAGGGAATGAGGGCTTCTGTGTTCTAGCTCAAATGAGTGCCCAGGCTACACATGACAGCAGGCAAGGTTAAGCACTAGGTCACGTCCGCCACACTGAAGGAAATTAAGGCTCATGCCCATTGCCCACAGTCAAGAGTGCAGGATAAAATAAAGATTCAGAGTGTGGGTGGAAACTTCGCCTACAGAAAACATGGGGCCAGATCTTCAGCTGGCTTAAACAGGAAGCTCCATCAAAGTGAATGGGGTTACGATGATTTATACCAGCTGAGAATCAGCTCTCAGGAACAATGAGCAGAAATGTGGTCTGTATTATGCCAGTGATACATTTAGCTCTGCATTCCCCTCTCAGGCCTCATTCATGCAACTAGGCAGTAGTAGTTCAGTGCTGATGCAGCAGCACACATTCATATAGGATCAGTTTGCTTGTACTCTCTGTCCTGATCAGCATTTTTTAACCTTGCATTTATAATCACAACTCTGTGCGCTAGAGCTGATGACAAAACAGGCACAGGGGAAATTTTTCCACAAAAGCCTCTCTGACATTTTTTCAACATTTTCCTGAAATTTCAAAATGCAAGCTATTTTGCCCAGTTCCACTCTGACCTGTGATGTGCAAGATCAAGTGGCATACCGGATCTGAAGAATGTTCAATCCAAGAAAGCAACCTGGATGCAGATTTGAATTAACTGTGGTTACAACTGGTCTGAAAATTCTCATTAAGATAAATTTTTGACCTCCCCACAAAAAAATATTCCCCATTTTCCAACCGTGATTAAGTATCTTAAAGTGATTAAGTATCTTAAAGCATTGGTAAGACAATGCTCCTCCAACAGAGGCAATAATAGATTACTAGTCTTACAATGCATCTCTGGAGAGAGCAATTTATAAAACAGGTTATTTTGAAAGCAATAGATGCCATTTATGGATTATATTGATGGGTCCGGGATTGATTATGAAAATGCATTGCATTACTATATTTGTTGAAAGGATTGCTACATAAGCAACGGCTACCTAGACTTGTTACCACATGGCATTTTGATTAAAAAATTAGAATGATACAAAATTAACATGGCACACATTAAATCGATTAAAAGCTGGCTGAAGTTGAAGCTAGACAAATTCAGACTGGAAATGAAGTGTACATTTTTAACCCTGTGGCACCTTAAAGACGAACAGATTTATTTGGGCATAAGCTTTCATGGGTAAAAAACGCAGGCATAAATATACCCAGCATTTATGCCTGCATCTGTGATTTTCACTCCATGCATCTGAAGAAGTGGGTTTTTTACCCATGAAAGCTTATGCCCAAATAAATCTGTTAATCTTTAAAGTGCCACCTGACTCCTCATTGTTTTTGTGGATACAAACTAACATGGCTACCCCTTTGATTTTTAACCCTGAGAGTAATTAACCATTGGAATAATTCACCAAGTGTCATGGTGGATTCTCCATCACCAGCAATTTTCAAATCTAGACTGGATGTTTTTCTAAAAAATATGCTCTAGGAATTATTTTGCAGAAATTCTATGGCCCGTGTTACATAGGGGTCAGACTACATGATCACAATGATCCCTTCTGGCATTGGAATCTATGAAAATAAGCATTCTGCTTCAAGTAATAGATTTTTGCCCTTGTCTCTTTGGGTGAAGGAAGGATGTATATTTTGTTGGAGTTAGGTTTTGATCTTTGGGTCACTTTAGGGCAGGGGTCGGCAACGTTTGGCACGCGGCTCACCAGGGTAAGCACCCTAGCCGGCCGGGCCAGTTTATTTACCTGCTGACGAGGCAGGTTTGGTCGATCGCAGCCCCCACTGGCCGCGGTTCGCCGTCCTGGGCCAATGGGGGCGGCGGGAAGCGGCGCGGGCGAGGGATGTGCTGGCCGC
>NW_020677793.1:0-1175 GCF_002925995.2 Terrapene triunguis | reverse complement strand
ACCTCCTCATCTATTATTGGGAGTGGACTACATTCACCCTGATTGAATTGACCCTGTTAACACTGGTTCTCCACTTGCGAAGTAACTCCCTTCTCTCCATGTGTCAGTATATAATGCCTGCATCTGTAACTTTCACTCTATGCATCTGAAGAAGTGAGGTTTTTACCCACAAAAGCTTATGCCCAAATAAATCTGTTAGTCTTTAAGGTGCCACCAGACTCCTTGTTGTTTTTGTAGATACAGACTAACACGGCTACCTCCTGATACTGGAGTTTTTTATCTGTTATGTAACGACAGAGATGGAGCCAGTGACATGACTCCATTTAGCTTAAAAGGGCAAGGTTAATTTTTAGCTGTTCAGGTGTGACTGCACCTTTAGTCAGTGAGGGCTGGCACACATTCAGGTTAATGGGCTTCAGTGTTCCTTTGCCGTTCACTTTTTAATGTTCATAAACCTGGTATGTGCTGAGGTGGTTTAAAGCATAACACAGGTTTTTAGGTTTGCAATTCTGTGAACATCTGTGGGAGGGTCTCCTCTCCGCCCTCTGCGCATTAAGTTATATATGTGTCTTGTAGCACTCTTCTGAACACCAGTTGGAAGGAATTTTTTTTTCAGTAAGTGTGGACTGATTCTTCTCTCTTAGAAGGCATGTAATTTTTTCAGGTTCACACTGATTACCACAGAAAACAATTGGGGCTGTTAAACTTTCTTCATATTCCATAGAAAATTAAGTTCAGCTATATTTTCCAGAACAGTGATGAAATGGGTGTTTATAGATACAAACATCAACATGCTTAACTACTCACTTTCCCCCAAAATATGTAGTATTTCAGTCTGTTTATATGGAATATGGGAGTTGGGTGAGGAGTCATTTCAGCATATGTGTGACTTATTAAAAGACAAATTTTAAGTAGAACTGTATCCTAAACTGCATTATGATATTGTACCCAAACATTGCATTTCAATGGGAGATTCAACTTCCTTTATAGGAACAGAACAGACTCCTCAAACTCTTACCACAAAAGTGGTCCATAGACTTACAAATAGTCCCATTGTCTTCAATGGGATTTATCAAATGATTAAGGGTTTACAGGATTAGGTTCCAAGTTTGTAAATTGTTCTAGATGAAATTGACAATGCCTGAGCTGTCAGATCAGAAGAAGCTGTCAGATCG
>NW_020677792.1:0-5100 GCF_002925995.2 Terrapene triunguis | reverse complement strand
ATAACAATGGGGATATTGGTTTCGCTGAGATCAGAGCGAGTCAGTAAGCTTCTCCATCTCCCCTTGAGACGTCCAAAAGCACACTCCACCACCATTCTGCACTTGCTCAGCCGGTAGTTGAAGAGTTCTTTTTCACTGTCCAGGGCGCCTGTATAGGGCTTCATGAGCCAGGGCATTAGCGGGTAGGCTGGGTCCCCAAGGATCACTATAGGCATCTCCACATCCCCAACAGTTATTTTGTGGTCCGGGAAGTAAATACCTTCCTGCAGCCATCTAAACAGACCAGAGTTCCTGAAAACACGAGCGTCATGAACCTTGCCCGGCCATCCGACGTTGATGTTGGTAAAACATCCCCTATAGTCCACCAGTGCTTGCAGCACCATTGAAAAGTAGCCCTTTCTGTTAATGTACTGGCTGGCCTGGTGGTCCGGTCCCAGGATACGGATGTGAGTTCCATATATAGCCCCACCGCAGTTTGGGAATCCCATCACGGCAAAGCCATCTATGATGACCTGCATGTTTCCCAGGGTCACTACCTTTGACAGCAGTAGCTCAACGATTGCGTTGGCTACTTGCATCACAGCAACCCCCACGGTAGATTTGCCCACGCCAAAGTGGTTCACGACTGACCGGTAGCTGTCTGGCATTGCAAGCTTCCAGAGGGCTATGGCCACTCGCTTCTGGACAGTCAGGGCTGCTCGCATCCAGGTGTCCTTGCGCTTCAGGGCAGGGGACAGCAACTCACAAAGTTCCGGGAAAATTCCCTTACGCATGCGAAAGTTTCGCAGCCACTGTGATTCATCCCAGACCTGCAGCACTATGCGGTCCCACCAGTCCGTGCTTGTTTCCCAGGCCCAGAATTGCCGTTCCACAGCATCAACATGATCCATTGTCACCATGATGTCCACAGCGCGGGGTCCCGTGCTTTGCGAGAGGTCTGTGCCACTCTCAGACTTAATGTCCCCACCGCGCTGCCGTAGCCTCCTCGCCCGATTTCTCAGCATCTGCCTCTGAAAATGGTGGATGATAAGGTGCGAGGTGTTGACAATGGCCATAACTGCAGCGATGGTCGCAGCGGGCTCCATGCTTACAGTGCTGTGGCGTCCGCGCTGTCACTCACCAGAAAAGTGCGCGAACTGATTGCCTGCCGGCGCTTTCAGGGAGGGAGGGCGGGAGTGACGGTTGAATGACGACAGTTACCCAAAACCACCCTCGACACATTTTTTCCCCAGCAGGCATTGGGGGCTCGACCCAGAATTCCAATGGGCAGCGGGGACTGTGGGAACTGTGGGATAGCTGCCCACAGTGCACCGCTTCCAATGTCAACGCTTGCCCCGTTAGTATGGACTCACAAATTCGAATTACTGTTCTTAGTGTGGATACACACATTTGACTTTGTAATATCGGTTCCACTAATTCGATTTAAGTAAAATCGAACTACTCTCGTAGTGTAGACATACCCTTTGAAACAATTATGCTTTACTACAGATGAGAGAGAGAAAGTGGAAAGATATTTCCTCACCAGCCTTGTCTCTCTAAAATCCCACGACCGACACAGCTACAACAGTGGTGAACAGTGGAGAGGCTAACAGAGGGAGTTTGACTGGAATCTGTCCGAAAGGAGGTACGCTAAGTGCTGCATTGGGGGGCTGTGTTGCTGAGTATCTGAGTGTCTCTTGCAGGGACAGTTTGTCAGTTTGACCGTTTGTTTGATTGTTTGAAAAGTGTGAATTGGGAGTGCTTTGTTCCAGGTGGGCCTTGAGTGGGCCTGACTGTTATAGAAAGGCAGTCAGCTGCGAGGCGAACAGCGGAGAGGCTAACAGAGGGAGTTTGCCTGGGAGTTTGCCTGGGGAGAGCCCACTGAGTCTTTCATCTTGCAGGCTTCTCTGAGTAGTTACTGCAACAGCTGAGGAAGCCCTTAGAAGGAAAGTAATATGGATGGTGAGCGATCAGCTGTTGTGACCTGCACAGGGTGTGCCATATTTGTCTTTCTTCCACAGGACAGAAGAGACTTTGTCTGTACAAAGTGCAAGCTGGTCTCCATATTGGAAGAGAAGGTACAAGGTCTGGAGAAACAACTATCAACCCTGTGTTGCATAAGAGAAAATGAAGTTTTCCTGGACAGATGTCAGGATATGCTTCTATGGGCACAACATTCTGAAGAATCAGAGCAGGCTGTGCAGCAGGGACAGAAGGACGGTGAAGAAAATTGGCAGCATGTGACCTCCAGAATAAGAAAGAGGAGCATCCTTGTACCAGCAATGCATATAGAGGTGAGCAACTGTTTTCATGTTCTCTCCACAGGTACTAATGCAGAGAGTGGACTAGATGATACATCTGAGAGAAGGGAGCAGAAGGAGACTCCACCAATTGTAAGGCATGAGATGCACTGTCCTAGGGATGGGGTTCCATGACCACCTCTCCCAAAAGAAGGAGGCAGGTGGTGGTGGTTGGGGACTCCCTCCTCAGGGGGACTGAGTCATCTATCTGCCGTCCCAACCGGGAAAACTGAGAAGTGTGCTGCTTGCCAGGAGCTAGGATTCACGATGTGACGGAGAGACTGCCAAGACTCATCAAGCCCTCGGATCGCTACCCCTTCCTGCTTCTTCATGTGGGCACCAATGATACTGCCAAGAATGACCTTGAGTGGATCACTGCAGACTACGTGGCTCTGGGAAGAAGGATAAAGGATTTTGAGGTGCAAATGGTGTTGTCGTCCATCCTCCCTGTGGAAGGAAAAGGGCCGGGTAGAGACCATCGAATCATGGAAGTCAATGAATGGCTACGCAGGTGGTGTTGGAGAGAAGGCTTTGGATTCTTTGACCATGGGATGGTGTTCCAAGAAGGAGGAGTGCTAGTCAGAGACCGGCTCCACCTAACGAAGAGCGGGAAGAGCATCTTTACAAGCAGGCTGGCTAACCTAGTAAGGAGGGCTTTAAACTAGGTTCACCGGGGGAAGGAATCCAAAGCCCTGAGGTAAGTGGGATACTGGGAGGAAGCATGAGCAGGAGAGCACAAGAGGGGAGAACTCCTGCCTCATACTGAGAAAGCAGGATTAGGCCCACACAATTGCAAGAAGCCTGGGAAACAATCAGGGAGAACTGGAAGTCTTGGCACAGTCAAGGAATTATGAGATTAGAATAACAGAGACTCTGTGGTATAACTCACATGACTGGAGTACTGTCATGGATGGATATAAACTGTTCAGGAAGGACAGGCAGGGCAGAAAAGGAGGGGGAGTTGCATTGTATGTACAAGAGCATTATGACTGTTCAGAGCTCTGTATGAAACTGCAGAAAAACCTGAGAGTCTCTGGATTAAGTTTAGAAGTGTGAGCAACAAGGGTGATGTTGTGATGACAGTCTGCTATAGACCACCAGACCAGGGGGATGAGGTGGACAAGGCTTTCTTCTGGCAACTAACAGAAGTTACTAGATCACAGTCCCTGGTTCTCATGGGCTTCAATCACCTTGATATCTGCTGGGAGAACAATACAGCAGTGCACAGACAATCCAGAAAGTTTTTGGGAAGTGTAGCGGACAATTTCCTGGTGCAAGTGCTGGAGGAACCAACTAGGGGTAGAGCTCTTCTTGACCTGCTGCTCACAAACAGGGAAGAATTAGTAGGAGAAGCAAAAGTGGATGGGAACCTGGGAGGCAGTGACCATGAGATGGTTGAGTTCAGAATCCTGACACAAGGAAGAAAGGAGAGCAGCAGAATACGGACCCTGGACTTCAGAAAAGCAGACTTTGACTCCCTCAGGGAACTGATGGGCAGGACCCCCTGGGAGAATAACATGAGAGGGGAAGGAGTCCAGGAGAGCTGGCTGTATTTTAAAGAATCCTTATTGAGGTTGCAGGAACAAACCATCCCAATGTGTAAAAAGAATAGTAAATATGGCAGGCGTCCCGCTTGGCTTAATAGTGAAATCCTTGCTGATCTTAAACGCAAAAAAGAAGCTTACAAGAAGTGGAAGCTTGGACAAATGACCAGGGAGGAGTATAAAAATATTGCTCAGGCATTCAGGAGTGAAATTAGGAAGGCCAAATCACACTTGGTGTTGCAGCTAGCAAGAGATGTTAAGAGTAACAAGAAGGGTTTCTTCAAGTATGTTAGCAACAAGAAGAAAGTCAAGGAAAGTGTGGGTCCCTTACTGAATGAGGGAGGCAACCTAGTGACAGAGGATGTAGAAAAAGCTAATGTACTCAATTCTTTTTTTGCCTCTGTCTTCATGAACAAGGTCAGCTCCCAGACTGCTCACTGGGCAGCACAGCATGGGGAGGAGGTGACCAGCCCTCTGTGGAGAAAGAAATGGTTCAGGACTATTTAGAAAAGCTGGATGAGCACAAGTCCATGGGGCCAGATGCGCTGCATCTGAGGGTGCTAAAGGAGCTGGCGGATGTGATTGCAGACCCATTGGCCATTATCTTTGAAAACTCATGGTGATCGGGGGAGGTCCCGGATGACTGGAAAAAGGCAAATGTAGTGCCCATCTTTAAAAAAGGGAAGAAGGAGTATCCAGGGAACTACAGGCCAGTCAGCCTCACCTCAGTCCCTGGAAAAATCATGTAGCAGGTCCTCATTGAATCAATTCTGAAGCATTTAGAGGAGAGGAAAGTGATCAGGAACAGTCAGCATGGATTCAACAAGGGCAAGTCATGCCTGACTAACCTAATTGCCTTCTATGAGGAGATAACTGTGTCTGTGGATGAGGGGAAAGCAGTGGACATGTATTCCTTGACTTTAGCAAAGCTTTTGATACGGTCTCCCACAGTATTCTTGCCAGCAAGTTAAAGAAGTATGGGCTGGATAAATGGAATATAAGGTGGATAGAAAGCAGGCTAGATCGTCGGGGTCAATGGGTAGTGATCAATGGCTCCATGTCTAGTTGGCAGCCGGTATCAAGTGGCGTGCCCCAAGGGTCGGTTCTGGTGCCACTTTTGTTCAATAACTTCATTAATGATCTGGAGGATGGCGTGGACTGCACCCTCAGCAAGTTTGCAGATGACACTAAACTGGGGGGAGTGGTACATACGCTGGAGGGTAGGGATAGGAGGGACCTAGACAAATTAGAGGATTGGGCCAAAAGAAATCTAATGC
>NW_020677791.1:0-7287 GCF_002925995.2 Terrapene triunguis | reverse complement strand
TGTTGTTTTTGTAGATACAGACTAACACGGCTACCCCCTGATACTTGACACCAAGCTAAAAAGACTTAACAATGGATCCAAAGGGAGCTGGGCCTTGAATGTGTGACGTGTTCACTCCTCTGGAAGTGTTTAGGAGAAAGTTTGTCCTGGGCCCTGGTGATGTGACTAGAGAAGGTAGTTACAAAAAGGGCAGACAATGGGAATAATCCCAGCGAGACTCAGGAACTCCATAGAGCAGAACAGGACTGGGGCGGGGAAGCAGCCTCACTGTTTAGAATTTTATTCTTGTTAGAGATGAGTCCTAAACTGCGCTATGCATCCCTGGATCCAGCTCCAAACTCTCATGAAATTCAGGGCAACCCGAATTGGGATTTGGTTTTGGATCCAGATCTGAACTGTCTCCAAGTTCAGAGGAATTTAAATCTAGGACAGGTTTCAGAGTAGCAGCCGTGTTAGTCTGTATCCGCAAAAAGAACAGGAGTACTTGTGGCACCTTAGAGACTAAAAAATTTATTTGAGCATAAGCTTTCGTGGGCTACAGCCCACTTCATCAGATGCATAGAATGGAACATATAGTAAGAAGATATATATACATACAGAGAACATGAAAAGGTGGAAGTTGCCATACCAACTCTAAGAGGCTAATTAATTAAGATGAGCTATTATCAGCAGGAGAAAAAAAAACTTTTGTAGTGATAATCAAGATGGCCCATTCCAGACAGTTGACAAGAAGGTGTGAGGATATTTAACATGAGGACAGGGGTTCTCAACCTGGTGGTCCCTCCTCTCAGGAATAGGTGCTGGGGGTGGCCCAGCATAAAGAAGGCAAAAAGAACACAACTCCCTTTTCTCCTTAAGGAGATTGCCATGGACACAGGCAACTCAGTGGTGGAGTCAGAAATAGATCCCAGAAGTTCTGATCCCTTGTTCCATCCTCTATCTACACCCTTGGAGCTATGCAATGTCCAAGCCAGACCACACATACCAGCTGCTACCAGCCTGGAAGATACGTCTCAGTCAAGAACAAGAGAGTAGCTTATTTCATGAGTCTCTCCTGTCTCACTGTGGAGCCCGTTGACATCTCCACTGAAGAGTGCTCTGACAGAACTGCCACTGTGTAGTTTAATTATACCCCTGCTTTGGCTTCATCTAGCTGTTAACGTCAGAAATGTATTGCAGTGAGCTGAGAGAGGCTTGGAAGAGGCAGTATCACCAGTTTCGATAAGTCTCCTATACAACTCGGCAAAGACTGCACATGGTCCCAAGAATCGTTGGTGTTGTCTTTGTGAGATGCCATTTGTTGGGCATTGTGTGCACAGGGCACTTTGGAGGTGGTGAGGGGAGGAGATTGTTGTCCCACAAACTTATACAGGATCGTTTTAGGGGTCAAGGCAAAGATGCCACATTTATTATTAATCTGTAACTATTAGCAAATACCTCAATGCTTATACACATACACTCACACACACACACACACACACCAAAATGTTCTGCAGCTGCTGGATAGTTACCAGTCCTGATTGTAGTTTGAGTTCGCAGCTTGGGATCGTAGCTCGTGACAGCTAACTGGCCAGGAAAGCTGAGCACGAGGAGGAGCCGGGTCTCTGTCGGGCGCGCACCGATGCTCCTTGATGTTGATAGCAGAACGTTACCCAAAGTCTCTCATCTCACCCTTCCTTTTTTATAGGAGTTTAGTTTGGATTCAAAGTTCCTAGGTCTTGCTGTGTCACGCCGCCTCTGGGTTTGGTGCTTGATCACCCGTCAATTGCAGGCGTGACTGTCAGCCTGGGACCTGGCTTTGATCTTCCTTCTGTTGTTTCTTTTTAGGGTGGATGCTTCTTGCTTGAGTTAGGGCTGTTGTCTAGTTCTTCAGCCATTGGTATTTGAACTTTATCTCATCAGGACTGGCTGGTGCTGGAGGTTGATTCTATCACCCATGCATCCCTCATTTACACATCTCAACTAGACTAATAAAATTACAGTATGGCTTGTAAAAATAGAGGCTGCAGCACAAGCCTTCTACAAAATGGAGTCAGCATTTTAAAATGGGTTTTGAGTTACAATATTGCACAGAAGTTACAATGTTACAATGTAGGCAAAATGGCAAGTGTAATGAAAGTTACAATGTAGGCAAAATGGCAAGTGTAATGAAATGGTGAACAGAAGTTACAATGGTACAGTGAATAACTAAAAACAATTTCATTCATATTGGTTCTACAAGATGCTCAGAATTTTTAATAGAAAGAGGAAACACAGGTTTTATCTATTCAACAAAACTTAGTGGCTGGTGAAAAGACTGGCAACGTTGGAGATTGATGTCCTTTCTCTGGCCCCAGAGCAGGCAAGGCTTCCTTCACACTGCCCCTCGCCTATGGGGAACATCTTGGCATGAGGGCCTAGGTCAGTCCTTGGCCTCGGCCGCAAATCAGGGGCTCAACTATAGTGGCTATTTTGGGAAGATGGACACCTGATCCACTGGAGACTGAACTAAAACCAACCCAATTACTTCATGTCATCCACAGGGATGGTAATTAGTGGTTACTGCTTCCCCCAGTGGATTGAAAGCAGTGGTATGAGGTAGAAAGCCCTACCTCCCATCACCAGTCCATGAGCAAATCTGGCCTATTTGGTGATTTGAAGACGAACTGAGCAGGAAAGACAAGATCAATAAAAGTAACCTGCCTGGATTTAGCTAGTGGAAAGCATTCTTGGTTGGTACCACAAGTGATTATCTCTTGATGTGTTTAATTCCACTGATTTAAAATACCAGGGTAATTTGTATTCTCTGGGAAGGTTGAACTGTATCACCTGTACCATTCTTTGGGCTTCACTCAGTTTGAGAGGCAGTGTGGAGTTCGGGGATCAATTTCAGAATGAATCTAGCCTCTATTCTGATCACAGGATGGATTTTAGTTACGCAATACAGTGGGATAACAACCTTCTGGTTACTGTTGTGAAGGATCAAATGTAATGGTGCCAACATCAAAGTGCTGGATGAGTATGAAGTGCAGATAGATTAGGTTTAGACAGAAGAGCAAGTAGCACTAGGTAACTGCAAATTTAATGCAGTCTCTGAATAGACCCCAATATCTTGGTAATTGTGTCCATGTTTTTCACAGACTATTGTGCCTCATGGAGCTATTTATGGGGCTAAAATAACCCAAGCTCTTATCTTCTCAAGGTATTTCCTTGAGTTCCCACAGGCAAACCAAATCTCTTATTATTCAGGTCCCATAAGAGTCTCCAGAAGATGTTAAAAATGCTGATGCAAACTATGAATGTCAACACACACGCTTTCACCCATTCCCCTTACTACTACTATCCCGTATGCAGAGCTCAGCAAAAGGCATGGGCTACCGCAGAATGTACTTACGCCACACAAAGTCTCTGTCATATGTACACAGTGAGAAAGACTGAAACAGGAAACAGCTGTCACTCTGAGTTATCTATTACACACCAATCAGTTCACTACAACTCGGTGCGTAATAACCTTCACCTCCCTGTGTAGACAAGCTCTTACTTGCAATTGACTTGGACAATGAGATGGCCTGGAGTAGATGCAACATTGATGCAGCATTTCATGGTAAAGCTCCATCCAGTGCTGATACCTGAGAAATGGCATAAGGAACACACTGCTGTGAAACATGTTCTTGGGTCTGCCCTTGCAAGCATGAGAGGGCTGGGAATCTCTCATAGACTGGGAGGAAGGGGGAGCTATGCACTGGTTAATGAGCTGGTTCTCTCTTATTCCCAGGATGAGGCTAGAACCAGTTCAGCACTTCCTGAGAGTTATATACTCTCCCCTATACCTCACACAGTGAGGAGGAGACAAAAGATATGGAAGTATTTCCAGAAAGTCCTCCAGGGCTGCTGCTGGCCTCCAGAACCACCTCCTCACCAGGACTGTGAAGGTCCAGAGATCCTCCCTCCCACTTGCCTGGGCTGTAACTTTGCAGCAGTTCCAGAGTTCACACCACTCAGCTGGTTGGCGGAGAGATAGCCCAAGTTCTGGAGGGAGCAGCACCATGATGATGGCAGCACAGTCCAGGCACTGCTCACAGCACAGCAGCACCGTAGAACACAGGCAGCTAAACAGCACTAGAGCAGTCAGCCATGCAGTGGGGTTAGTGAAAGCAGCACAAATTCGGACTGCCCCTCTACAGAAAAACAGTCCAAGCAAACAAGGGCAGCTGGCCATAGCAAGGGTTGGTATGATTCAGCAAAATAAGAGCTTGCTTAACCTTCTTCTCATTTCAAGAACCTGTCACTTGGTTCTGGAATGAAATCATTGCACTGTCTAGACCCCAACTACTGCCCAGCTCTAGAACCCAACCAGTACCCATTCTAAAACAAACCCTGTATCTCCTCCTGGAGCAAAACCCTCACTCTATTTTATAAATCAACCTTTACTGAGTTCCTGAACCCAACCTTTACTCCAGTCTAGAAGTTCCTTTCTCTATTGTAAAACCCAGTCATTATTCAGTTCTAGAACACTACCTTTGTCACAGTATAGAACAGCCTCCCCCTCCCATTCTAGAATCGAACCTTTGCTCAATTCTAGGGGCACCTTGTTGTTGTTTTGCTTAACCTTTTCTGGTTATTTTTCATTTTTGGACTCTTTTGGGTTTGAGGTGGAAGCAGAAGTGCCCAGATCCCACGAGATCAGTCCTTTTCTGGGTATTTCTGGTCTGACTGGGAGTGAGTCGTACGTAGTGTGAACCTAGAAAGAAAGCCTGTTCGGAGACATCTAGCCCAGCTTTACAAATCCAAGATGTGTGGATACAGTTTTGGCTGCTGATCTAAACTTCCCAGGTTTTAGTGTACCACTCATCACCAACCCTGTTACAAGACTTCCCATTCTGGAGCACCCCCTCGTGGCGAGACCCAACACTGCAGCACTTCTGCATCAGTTTCTTCACAATGATCTTCAGCCCAGGGCTTAATTTGTAATGAAAGAGGTGCCAGGGCTCAAGCAAGTTTTTTTACTTTCCTAACAGACACGGCAAGCCCAGAGGTGCCAGGGCTATGAACTGTCAAGCCTAGAGGTGCTGGGGCTCAGCCCTGGCACAAATTAAGCACTGCCCCCTACCCCCCACCCCTCCATAGAAGAGAGCTCAACCCCTTCCAGGGTAGCAGAGTCCCTTAGCCCAAGACCAAGTCCAAAACCACATAAAAACAAAAGAGTCTTCAGCCCTGATGGGCTCAGCCTGCAGCCCCCTCCTGTAGGCCAGCTCCCAACAACAATAGCCTGCCTCATTGTCTTGCCACCAGCTTCTGGGCTCCAGGTAACCCAACCATCCAGGTCAGGTCTACCTTGCTGCTCAGGGTGCCTGGTAGGCCTCAGCCAGTTCCTAGCTCAAACCCAGCTTCAGAGCAGCCTAAGCACCCTCCTCACCAGCTGCTGGGCTTTCCTTCCCTTGAGTCCAACACTTAGCACAGGTGTAGCAGGGCAGGGCTAACCAACCAGGGCTGGCTTGCTCCAGGCCTCCTCACCCTTCAAGGGGCAGGGTGCCCTGTTCCAAACCCCCATATCTCTCAAGACATTTCCGAGAGTCCTTATCCACAAACACTTCCGTCTGATGAGAAATGCCTGAATCTGACCCTCCCCACAACATCCAGGTTAGTTCTGACCCAAATCTGCATCCCAGCCTCATGGCTCAGGCCCTTGGCTAATTATGAGAAACGGCTCACTCTGCCAATTTCCAGGCCCAAAGGCTGTCAAACTGCTCCATAAAGGGAACGAGTTTTTTTCCCACATAGGAATCAGGCTCTCTCACACCCATTGCATAGTGCGAGTTTCTCTTTCCACTCCATTGTTGGCTCTACTACTTCCACCTCACATAGTTTTATACCTTCCAGATCAACATACAACAAACTTAGTTTTACGGGAGCTGGAAAACATAGTAACACTAAAGTTAGGCCTGGGATATTCCGGTGCTCAAAATCTGTGATGCTGATTCATAAATAGAGTCTGAGGAACCGCCACCCGTGTTGCATTGTATGGAGTAGCAATCTAGCTTCTTGCAGGCAGTGCCTGCCAGCCAGCATTTCAGGTGCCAGATCTTCAAAGCTTTTTATTTTTACAGGATTTAATGTAATTTATGCAGGGCTTAAATATGCATAAATTCCTCTTTTGCCTTGGCAAAGAGATCTAAGTTTTCTTCAAGCTACTGAACGGAATTCTAGGGACCTTCCACAGACATAAGTCAATGGGAATCTTACTTGATAAAGAACTTAAGGAAAAATATAGATAATTAATTCTCTGTCCCACTCCTCTCCAGAGCTACAGGCAAACACTTTGGTTGTTGGGATGTAGACGATACCTGAAATCTTGCAATCCTGGCTGAAAGGCACCTGGAGCCGCTACACTGACATTTCATTCTCTTTTAGCTTTTGTAATATGTAAAAATTCAGTAAACAACAAGTGTAAAAAAACATTTGAAAGAAAGAAAACTATAAATTCCTGCCCCTATCCGGCTTTTCTCCAAATCTGAGCTCGCTGCTGCTGCATGTCCAATCTAGAGCTGAGACAAAAATTGCTTCTCTGATCTCCTACCACACCCATTATCCAGTGCAAGGATTTCCTCCCATTTTGGCTGCCATGAAGTTAATTACATGAAACCTTTTAAGTTCCTCATTTGCCCCATTTCCATAAAGTCTGAAGAGTGAAAATCAGATACTGGAGTCGCCTTTCAAGAGGAAGAGCATAACAACATAAGAATGGCCCTACAGGGTCAGACCGAAGGTCCATCTAACCCAGTATCCTTGTCTTCCAACAATGGCCAATGCCAGGTGCTTCAGAGGGAATGAACAGAAGAGGTAATCATCACCCATTCCCAGCTTCTGGCAAACAGAGCAAAGACCAGTTACTTATTTTCATTTCTTTTTACAAATGTTATTGTTTTCCTATATTTAGGGTTACCATATTTCAGCAAGCAAAAAAGAGGACGGGAGGAGCCCCGCCCTAGCCCCGCCCCCGTCCTGCCCTAGCCCTGCCCCTCCCACTTCCCGCCCCCCTCAGAACTCCCAACCCTCCCCCCCGCTCCTTGTCCCCTGACTGCCCCCTCCTGGGACCCCTGCCCCTAACTGCCCCCCAGGACTCCACCCCCTACCTAAGCCTCCCTGCCTCTTGTCCCCTGACTGCCCCCTCCTGAGACCCTCCCCCCATCCTAACTGGCCCCCTAGGACCCTACCCCCTACCTGTACCCTGACTGCTCCAACCCTTATCCACACCCCCACCCCCAGACAGACCCCTGGGACTCCCACGCCCCATCCAACCACTCCCCA
>NW_020677790.1:0-3242 GCF_002925995.2 Terrapene triunguis | reverse complement strand
TGTTTGTACTGAATAAATGAAGGATTAAAAATTACAGAAGTGTTCGACTGTAGCCACTAAATCTTGATATCAAAGTTTGGAATGGCCATGTGAATCATACAAAAGCTATTAAATTAGTGGCAGGAGCAGGGAGGAGTTCAGAGGCAAGATACAGTGGGATCTTTACCCTGTAATGCTACAGAAATTAAAGGAATTCTCAGCGAATAGGCCATAATTAAAGTGTAATCAGAAAGGATAACCCAACCCAGTTATTAGGTGCAGTCAGGTAAGGTCCTTTACCTTGAGTGCTTTATTCAATACAAACTATGTATAAACTAAAGAACTCATCAAGTAACCAAATCCATTAATTACTCACTAAGGGCATCATCCAAAACCCACTGAAGACAGTGAAAAACTCCCATTGGCTTTAATGGGCTTTCTTTAGCTCATGCCCTAAAATCTGAATTGTGGGTTTGCCTTTAAAAAAGGGGTGAAGCTAGAGCAGGGGTCAGCAACGTTCGGCACGCGGCTCGCCAGGGTAAGCACCCTAGCGGGACGGGCCAGTTTATTTACCTGCTGACGTGGCAGGTTGCGGCCCCCACTTGCCGCGGTTCGCCGTCCCTGGCCAATGGGGGTGGCGGGAAGCGGCGCGGGCCGAGGGATGTGCTGGCCATGGCTTCCCGACGCCCCCATTGGCCCGGGACGGCGAACCGCGGCAAGTGGGGGCCGCAACCTGCCACGTCAGCAGGTAAATAAACTGGCCCGTCCCGCTAGGGTGCTTACCCTGGCGAGCCGCGTGCCGAACGTTGCCGACCCCTGAGTTAGAGCAATGTAAATTAATTTGTCAGTTTGGAAACCTGGTTCTCCTATGGGGTAATTAGCAAAGGGCTGATTTTGCAGACATCCCCATTTGGGGGTGTTCCACTTAACATGGATATACTTGGAGTATGTTTTTAGGCATCCAGGAAAATGCAACCGCACAGCTGCAAATGGCTGTTCCAGCGTAACAAAAAGTAAGAGAATGGATATCATTGTGGTATACAAAGCACAAATAACCACAATATTATTCTATAATTATCTGCTAAATACCCTGTGATGCATATTAATTAAATATCACTGTAAGTTACACGGCATAATAAAACAAGGGGCGCTTTTTCAACATCTCACACCTATGAAGAATGAAATATTAAGCACTCAAAAATGACACTGGAATCTTTGCTGCTGTTAAATGTCCAGTCAATTCATCGCTTTTCACAGAGGACTCTTAGAAAAAATATTCTCTTTCTGAACCACCCTTTGAACAATGTTTCACCTATGCCATGCCCCTAGGGTGACATCAATGGAACGTGTGATGAGGCAGGAGTACACATCTTCAAAAGCATAAGACCAAAAGAAAACAAAAAGGAAAACATTTCTTACCCTCATATAAAAACAGCATTCCCTGACATTATGTTATATTCACAATAAACGGACTTTGAGGCTATCAGACGCACTCAGTAGCAGATTACTGCTTTATTCAACCTTTGCCATGATTAGTAGCCATTGACTATGCCACTTGAAGTTATTGACATATTCCAAACCAGTGCAAGTCACAGTTTACATTGGCACAGAGTACCTCTATCCTGGGGGGTTTGCACTGGAGCAATTACATGAGTGTAGCTACACCAGTGCAACTATCCCATTGTAGATAAGTCTCCAATCCTGCAACATGCTGAGTGCCGCCTGTAGGATATTGAGTGCCCTCAATGGAAATCAATGGGGGTTACGACTCAGCACTGCACAAGAGTCACATGAGAAGTTCTGCTGAAGTCAGTGGAGATGCTCACGTCAAGAGGTGAGCAGGATTTCATCCTACTGAGCTAATTGAAAAACAAGGTAAAATGTAACAAAGTGTTTTCAAATCTTTTTACTGCTGTTTGAAAACCCTCCAAAAATTGATTTTGGGGTCATTTTGGGGTTGTGGGAGGGGAAAGGGAGCTGTCATAATTCAAATTTTCAACCAAAAAATAAACTGAAAAAAATTTAAAATAAAAAAAATTAGACCACCTCTAGAAATCAGCTACAATGCAATGTCTTCTTTTCACCTGTCGTGTAAGGTCCATACTGTGCATTAGCGCTTATGAGGCTGGCAAGTTTTGTCGATGGAACCAATGTCGACACACACAAAAAAAAAAAAAAAATCGACAAAAGCAAAGTTGCCAAAGCAAGTCTACATTTGTTCCCTCTGTCCACATTCGGGGCACCATTGTCGACAGCATGAACAATGCACTGTGGGTATGTATCCCACAGTGCCTGTTGACACCATCTGTCACTAGGTGCTGCGGGAAGGCGGAAACGGAGCGCGGCGTATCCTGGGACGTGGAAAGTGTCCCATCATGCACCGCTTTGTGTCCCAGCCCTCCAATGTTTTCTGGCTTCCTTTTCGGCTGTTCTGGCTTTCCTTTCGTGCTGTTTTTCCAACTGTCAGTCTTTGTAGTGTGCGCCAGCATCTGCAGTGAGAGAAGATGGATCCCGCACTTCTCTCCTATGCATTGTTAACTGTCGTGAGGACATCGTGCATGGCAGCAGAGTCACTCACAAAGTTACTGACAGAGGATGAATCACAGGCATCTAAGTGTGATATGGACAGCAGCAACTTCAGTGCTTTTGGCATTCACAGAGCAGCTGCATATAGTAGACCGTCGCTTTTGGGCTAGGGAAACAAGCACTGATTGGTGGGATCGCATTGTCATGCAGGTGTGGGATGAAGACCAGTGGGTACAGAACTTTAGGATGCATAAAGCAACCTTCCTGGAGCTATGTGCTGAGCTGGTTCCTGACCTGCAGCGCAAGGACACCAGATTGAGAGCTGCCCTTCCAGTCGAGAAGCGTGTTGCAATCACTGTGTGGAAGCTGGTGAATCCAGACTGCTACCGGTCAGCTGCAAATCAATTTGGAGTGGGAAAGATCTGTATTGGGGCTGTATTACTCCAAGTGTGCAGGGCAATAAATCGCATCCTGCTGCGGAGGACTGTGACTCTGGGAAATGTGCATGAAATAGTGGATGGCTTTGCAGAGATGGGTTTCCCTAACTGTGGCGGAGCAATTGATGGCACACACATTCCAATTTTAGCGCCAGACCACCTTGCCCCTGAACACATCAATAGGAAGGGATACTTCTCCATGATGTTGCAGGCACTTGTGGATCACTGGTGGCATTTCACGGACATCAGTGCAGGCTGGTCTGGAAAGGTGCATGACACATGCATCCAGGGCCGGCTCCA
>NW_020677789.1:0-3341 GCF_002925995.2 Terrapene triunguis | reverse complement strand
AAAGCAGTTGCAATCCCTCCCAGTTTGGTATCATCTGCAAACTTAATAAGCGTACTTTCTATGCCAATATCTAAGTCGCTGATGAAGGCTTCTGGAGGGGACGGAACACACTCAACTCTCATTACAGTTAGACCTTAGATAAGTAAGAAATTCTCACCACAAATCTTTAAGTATCTCTGGGCAAAGAGATAGAAACAGACCTAATGCATCTCTTATGAACATTGTAAGTGATTCATAGGCCTAAGTTAATCACACAAAACCAAACACCCCTGCCCCACCCCTTCCCCAAGGCCCTGCCCCTGTTCACTCCACCCCCCATCCCTCCATCGCTCACTCTCCCCCACCCTCACTCACTTTCACCAGGCTGGGGCAGGGGGTTAGGGTGTAGGAGTGGGGTGAGGGCTCCAGCTGGGGGTGCAGGCTCTGGGGTGGGGCCGGGGACGTATGTGACATTATACACGTAAATCAGGTGCTTACAAAAAGTCAAGTAGTGTAAAATGTATTTTTGGAAAAGTGTATGTGTATTCTGCATTCAAAGTTCAATAATTTAGTTGTAAATCAGGACCAAAAGTGCATTGACAGATGTCTATAGCATCCTCCAAGAAACCAAGGGATTCAGCACATTAATTGAAAACCAAAAGAGGAGGAAAAACTGTTCATAGTTAAGAATGTATTGATAGCCTTGCTACCAGTGCTTCACAATTTCAGTTTAAAAGGTATATGTATGTCTGCCTTTTATGCATATGGATTCAAAAAATAACCTAGATAGCACTGTGCACAAACCTGGATATATTTTCAAATGCCCCTCTCACAGGAGACCAGGCCGAGAGCTTGTATATACTTACTGATATTTTCTGCACACCTCCAAATATTTTTTTAAAAGTTCTTTGAAGTTTTCCTGCTTGCATAACTTTCCATTTTAGTAATGTAAGTTGTAGATATTGCAAATGCTTTCTCCATTCATTATTTTAAGAGGGTAATTATGAATAGTAAAAGAGTAATAATGTTGCACTCCATATGTTTCATGGAAATATGCTTATGAGTGTGAATATGATGTAACTGGAATATGGTTTATGCAAAAGGTCTCTTGTAAGGTATCATAACAAAGGTTATAACATACATACAAATAGGAGGAATATATTCAGTATGTATCATTCTTGTATCTGAAGCTAGAAATATGAAGTATAACTCTGAGGTCCTATTGTAATTATGCAAAGAGTGGACCATTAATGGTGGCTTAGAATCTTGATGGCTCCCATTGACTAGGACAATTGGTTGTGAATGGGTTTATTTACCTGCAAGCGTTCCTGTGTATGTGGGGCCAGCCTGTAGGTAATGAAGAATGAGGTCTCACAGGACATGTGACCATGTCACATGATGCTGTAATCGATCTTAAATCTGGTACTTTTCCATTTAGAAGAGGAGTGGGGACCCAGAGAGACAAAAGATTCCCACCTTGTGCCAAAGCTATAAAAGGGGGTGGAACAGAAAAAAGGAGGCTGCTGGTCATGAGAAAGCCCCTGCTTTCCACCTAAGATGTCTGCTGGAACTAATAAGGACTGTACCACGGGAAAGGATTGGGCCCAGACTAGGAAGGAGTCTAATCTGTGAAACAAGCTTATTGGAACATCTCTGAGAGTGAGATATTACCCGTAATCAGTTTCTTAATGTATTGGGTTTAGACTTGCGAGTTTTTGCTTTATTTTGCTTGATGACTTACTTTGTTCTGTCTGTTATTACTTGGAACCACTTAAACCCTACTTTTTATACTTAATAAAATCACTTTTGTTTATTAATTAACCCAGACTAAGTGATTAATACCTGGGGGAGCAAACAGCTGTACATATCTCTCTATCAGTGTTATAGAAGGCGGACAATTTATGAGTTTACCCTGTATAAGCTTTATACGGAGTAAAATGGATTTATTTGGGGTTTGGATCCCATTGGCAAGTGGGTGTCTGGGTGCTGGAGATAGGTGACCTGCTGAGCAGTTTTTGGTTAAAGTCTACAGCTTTGGAGGAAGCAACAAAGAGTCCTGTGGCACCTTAAAGACTAACAGATGTATTGGAGCATAAGCTTTCGTGGGTGAATACCCACTTCGTCAGCACTTTACAGATCCAGACTAACATGGCTACCCCTCTGAGCTTTGGAGGAGTGGACCAGACCTGGGTCTGTGTTGCAGCAGGCTAGCATGTCTGGCTCAACAAGGCAAGGTTCTGGAGTCCCAAACTGGCAGGAAAAACGGGCTCAGAGGTAATTTCAGTACATTAGGTGACAGTCCCAAGGGGGTCCCTGTGACCGAACCCGTCACAACAACCATTTCCTTTTTGCCTGTTAAAGCATGTGTAACTAAGAACACTCATGCTGAATTATTTCTGGAGCCAGAGCTCCTGCATTCATGTTAAGCACAGAGCTAGGAACATAACATGAGGAGTGTGAAGTTAATTAAAGTTGGGTATTTTTTAAAGAATTTTTTGATTGCACCCAATGTATTTTATTACTTCGGTTGCAAAAACATATGCACTCTACAGAACTGGAAAATAAGAACTGAGAGAAATGGAATGATTCATTTACCATATTATATTAACAACTGAACAATCTCTAGCCTTGGAATCTATGAATTGGAGGAAACATGGGCGAGATAGGAGTAACTGATTTGAAATTGACAGAAATTTTACAAAAATAATATGAAAACCCATAGGACTTAGAACCTCATTATCTCACCTCTGCCTGCCTCCTTACCTTATTGCCTTCTCTCTCTCTCTCTTTTAATGCTAATATAAAGTTATCAGCTATTCTGTTTATCTTTAAATAAAGTTTAATATTTGCTTTCTAACAACAAATATGTAATACAAATGTATAACTTCTATCACAGATTATTATAAAGTATTATTATAAATAGCTAGGTTTCTTACAGTTTTTTCTCCAATTATTTATGTGGGAAAACACATTGGAATGTTTTAGCTAACTATTTAGATTTATTTCAGAGTAGCAGCCGTGTTAGTCTGTAGCCGCAAAAAGAACAGGAGTACTTGTGGCACCTTAGAGACTAACAAATTTATTTGAGCATAAGTTTTCGTGGGCTAAAACCCACTTCATCAGATGCATGCAGTGGAAAATACAGTAGGAAGATATATATATACACACACAGAGAACATGAAACAGTGGGTGTTACCATACATACTAGAGTGATCAGTTAAGGTGAGCTATTACCAGCACGAGAGAAAAATAAATGTTTTGTAGTGGTAATCAAAATGGCCCAGCAGGTTTGGGGGCTGTCTGTAAGCAAGGACTGGCCTGTTTCCCAAGATTTGTGAGCGTGATGGATCGTCCTTCAGGAT
>NW_020677788.1:0-2842 GCF_002925995.2 Terrapene triunguis | reverse complement strand
GGGATATTCCCAGCGAAGAGGCTTCCATCTCAGAAATCACAGGTACCCATCTCTTTCTGTTCGACAAACCAAGTGCGACGTATGCATGATGGGACAGAGAATAGGTCTGTTTTCATTTCCGTTCCGCACAGCCACTAAACACCCCGGGGCCCTTGCCACAGGTGCTGAATTTGCTGTAATATTCTGGGCCAAAATGCCCCTCTTTGCTTTGCCCCTTGGTGATGGGCTCCAGCCCTAAGGTGGCTGCATTTCAGTGGCACAATGGATCCTTCAGGATGAAACTTGTTAGTAGACATCCAGGACAAGGCCAGATTGGGAGGCTGTGGGCCGTAGTTTGCTCAGGCCCCCATGAAGCGCTATGGCAGCCCCACTATCATGTTTTAAGTGTATACAAGCCCTCAAGCAGATCATCCAGAAAAACATCCAGTCTGGAGTAAGAACTGAGTAAAACCTCAGGACCCAGCTGTGTGTTAATGCACAGACACTGTCATCTCCTCCTCTTGCAATTTAGGGCTTTGGCTGTTAACGGGGCGGGGAGGGGGGTGGGTGTTACCAGACTTTATCTACTGAAAAGCATGGAGGTGCAAGGGCTCCTCACTAGCAGAAATGTAACAATTTTTCAACACGGGCAAGACATCTTCTCCTCTAGCGTCATGCTAGAAGTCGGCTGAATTGTTATGCCTGAAACTTTCAAAATGCAATTCAGACAAAAGTAGACATTCAGCGTGGGAAATTTCAGATGAGTGTTTGGCAAATTTATATGCAACTGAAAATGAGGTCTTGTAATTGAAGGTGTCAGACAGACTTAACGATGGGTGGTGCCACCAGCAATACCAACTATGGCCAATCCAGTTGCGAATCCCATTCAGCTAAACTCTTTGCTCCAATAATATCTGTGGCAAGAGTTCCACAGGCCAAATATGGATTATATAAACAGTTTTCTTTTATCAATTGTATATGGCATTAGGGGATAAAGGCAGAAGCAGGCAGTATTTCTTTGTTTGATAGATAAGTTGCCATATTTTTCCCTTCCTTGTTGCTTGTAAGAACTGATCAGCCCTGCAGCTGCATGAGAAATGTAGATGTCTAATGAATACCCTTTGTGTAAAAGAAGTGTTATCTCCCCGTCCCTTTCTTTCCCAGCTACATCAGCGAGCCCTGGCTCATGGCCCCTTCCTCCCTCCCCGAGAACCACTGATTAGGGAAATTTGTAGCAACAGATTATTGCAAAGAAATGTATTTTCAAGGTAAAAATGCCTGTATTACATACACACAAGGGCATGTGACCAGCTCATGTGACACTGGACTCCATCTTGTGCCTGTACTTTTCCACTAACTTTGCTGGTATCTCTATTTGGGACAATGAAATTCCCTCCACATGGCAGAAGCTATAAAAGGGGGAAGTGTTTTCACTACTTGGTCTCACTCCCCCCACAACTGAACACTTTAAAACACAGCTAGAAAAAAAAAGATTTTCACTGGAGATGTGGTCAGAGGCTGGAAAGGAGAAATGCAGGAACCTCTCCAAAAGTCCACAATGAGAACAGTTGTGTCCTGCATACAACAAGGCAGGTGATATTGCTGAACACTTCACTATCTTTGAGGGGCTGTATATGATTCATATGATTCCTGATAACCAGCAGATGTTCATTTTAGTTGAAAACTTAACTGGTATATAGTCAAAATGTGACAATTGAGAATCTTTAAGTTTATTCTAAATTCAAATAAATGGTTTTCAAACAATTTCAGATTTCCCCTGAAACATATAGAGTGAAATTTAAAAATTCTAAGAGGGGTGCTGATACAAGTAATGTGGAATATGTAAATAAAATGAAAGGTTTGACGGGAAAGGGGCCAAGGGGCAAAGACATTATAAGCTTTGAAGGAATGTTTGATATTTTTGCTGAGGAACATTTCTTAAGTATATGTTAAGAAGTTAATAAGGGTGAAAACTGTGGATGGGATGGCTTCTTTAGCTGACGATTTTGAGCAGACACCAAAAATAATCTTAGACCAGGGATGGCCAACCTGAACCTGAGAAGGAGCCAGAATTTACCAATGTACATTGCCAAAGAGCCACAGTAATATGTCAGCAGACCCCCATCAGCTCCCCCACCCTGCTCCCAGTGCCTCCAACCCACCTGCAGTCCCGCTGATCAGCGCCACCACATCCCTCCCCATATGTCCTGATCAGCTGTTTCGTGGCATGCACTTAGCTCTGAAGGGGAGGGGGAGGAGCGAGGGCATGGCAGGCTGAAGGGAGGGCTCAGGAAGGGGTGGAGTGCGGGTAGGGCCTGTGGCAGAGCCAGGGGTTGAGCAGTGAGCACCCCCCTGCACATTGGAAAGTTGGCACCTTTAGCTCCAGCCCCAGAGTTGGTGCCTATAAAAGAAGCCGCATATTAACTTCTGAAGAGCTGCATATGGCTCCGGGGCCACAGGTTGGCCAC
Source organism: Terrapene triunguis (assembly GCF_002925995.2). Lineage (NCBI taxonomy): Eukaryota > Metazoa > Chordata > Testudines > Emydidae > Terrapene > Terrapene triunguis. Next base: position 395 of record NW_020677788.1, on the reverse strand, counting down.
CCCTGCCTTAGACTGAAATCCCTACTAAAGGGGACACGGAGGGGAAAGGAAAAACAGTAACTAAATACATACCAAGGTTCATGGAGGAATGGAACAACCCAATGGATGTTGAACAAACCAATTTGTTCAAGCAAAAGGCATGGTATAATAAAAATACATGGAAACAACTACACCTCTACCCTGATACAGCGCGACCCGATATAACATGAATTCGGATATAACGCGGTAAAGCAGCGCTCCAGGGGGGGCGGTGTTGCGTGCTCTGGCGGATCAAAGCAAGTTCGATATAACGCGGTTTCACCTATAACGCAGTAAGATTTTTTGGCTTCCGAGGACAGCATTATATCAGGGTAGAGGTGTACCTGTGATAAAAGATTTGGTGATGGTGTTAAATC
>NW_020677787.1:0-5056 GCF_002925995.2 Terrapene triunguis | reverse complement strand
TGAGGCCCATATATCAAGGGAGCTGGAGGGGAAACCATCTCTCTGCCTTCTCCTTTTCCCCCACCACTCAGGCAGAGCTTCTGCAGAGGCCAGGGGAGACCCATTCACTGTGCTTCCATCCTGGGATCTGCAAAAGATGGAGCTGCCGTAAACCCCTCCCTCCCAAAGCACAGTGCTGCCTATGCCAGGAGCCCAGAGTTCTCATTGCAGTGGGGGACACCCTCTGCATCAGTGGGGGAGAGGGTGGCTGTAGGATTTATGTTTTTCTGTCTTGTTGACTGAACTGGACCTTCCCTCTCCCCATCCTCCAAAAGATAAACATCAACCTCCATCTGCTCAAATAATGTGCCCTTGGGAGAGAATAGGAAACAAATGTCCTGGGGAGACAAGGACTCTAGGAGCTTAGCTGACAAATCTGGTAGGTCTCAGATCCTTTTTGGGGACTGGGCTACCACGAAACCCACTGCTACAAGTGATACTCAGTGGCCCTGCCATTGTGAGGGCCTCAGCAGAGAGGCCCAGGATTGGCTGGGCTCTAGATGTTGAACTCTGTTCTTACCCCAAATGGCTGAGGGCTGAAACAGTCAATGGAGTGTGATGGCATGTAGGAAGCTCTCCCTGCAGAGGCTATCAGTGCCAGGGCTGCCAATCTGGCACCAGAATCGCCCCCAAGAGATAAAAAGAAAAGGACAGCAATAAAATTGAGAATAAAAACAATCGGGTGGTGTTATCTGGGGGAACCCAATCCCGTTGCCATTGTCAAGGAGGTTGGGGATAGGGTCTGAGGGCTGGACTGGAAATGCAAGCTAGAGAGGAGAGAAGGAACCACAGTGCCACAGACTGGTGTGCGTTAGATATTAATATATTTGTATGTCTGCTCCATCCCTCCCATCAGGTCCATAGTTCCATGCTGGTTGGGAGGCCTGACAGTCTCACCCCTCCCTGCCATTCAGATAGGCTGATGCTGGTCCCAGAGGCGTAAGTCCCTTCAGCCTCCCTTGCATCCCCTTAACAGCCAATGCTGGTCCCCTGTCCCCAGCTCCTTTCCTTGGACTGAGAGCTGAGTCCCTCCCCGTGAACCCCATCGCGTTCTACCCCCCGTCTCAGGTCACCCGCTAATAGAGTGTGACTCCCTCTAAACACTTCCTCGAATCATTGGCTCTCAGTCAGCCAGCCTGTAAAGCGCCTGTTTGTATTTGCAGAGAATAACCACATGCACCTTATTTATTGGCGTAGTAAAGAAAACAAATTAAGGCCCTGTAATTACAGAGTCAGGTGCGCTCTTAAATAAAGCTTAAGTAGTCAGAATTCCATTTAGACTATTAATAATTGCCTTTTCTGCCTGCATTCTGTGGCTTCTTTTCCTCCCCATCTGTCTTCTGGAGGCTTCTGTGCGCTCTAAATTGGTTCATAGGCCGGCCGAGACACTGTTCCCATTCCAGAGCTCTCGCTTGGCAGGGCTTGCCAGTGTGGGGATGGAGGCCTTTGATAAAGCAGAGCTATGTGCTGGCCGCGGCTTCTCACTGCCCCCATTGGCCTGGGACGGCGAACCGCAGCCAGTGGGGGCCGCGATCGGCCGAACCTGCCGCGTCAGCAGGTAAATAAAACTGGCCCGGCCCGCCAGGGTGCTTACCCTGGCGAGCCACGTGCCGACCGTTGCCAACCCCTGTTCTGATAGATTGTTTGGCTTTTGAATGCTGCATACATAGGCTGCCTTCTGTCCCACTGTGGTTTTTTTCATCTTCTCTTCTGTGTCTGTCACTTCTCTGCTCACATAGATTGGGGGTGGGCTGAAGGGGACAGACTTATGGACGTTAGAAGTGGGAAAGGCCCACTGGGCTAAGTGTGTAGGGAACTGCTTGGCTTGGGAGGAGGATGGGGTGGATGATCCAACAGGCCTGTTCCATTGCCAGCTTCTGTGATGTAGTTAACTTAGACCGCCCTGGCCATTCACCGTGGCATGTTGATGTGGATATACTTTATGAGCATGGCCTTGGCCCTACTGTCCTGGCCACGTTCTAGTCTGGGAAAGCACATCCTGATTACCTGAGGTTCACTTTCTGTTTTTGACTGGATACAGGATTCTTCTCTGCCTCACTTCCTGGTCTGTTCGGTACAGTTGCTGAGTGCTGTTAAAGAGCGGCTGTATTCCACCCCAGAGCCAACTGCATTCCAGTGCAAAGTGAAAGAATGAGGGGTTGCGTGGATAAGTGTGGTCTGTGAAGAGTTTTGGACTAGAATATTCTGGAGAAGCATTGCAGGATTATCTCTAGATCAAGGCAGGACCATGACCCATGACTCCTCCTCTGGATACCGCATAGTCTAGAGATCAGGGCTGCTGAGTCACTCTGCGCTCATTGTATTGACACTTCATAAAGGCACTCAGACACTAGAAGCACCCTTCCAGCTCATACCCACACATATTCAAGGACTGCAGACACTTGAGCCGTGGTGCTTGTGAGGTTTGTGTGTCCCCTCGTGTAACTGCGCAGCCTTTCCATGTGCGTTATTGTTTAAACTACTTTGCCCTGGGTGGTTGTGTGAGCTTGTTCAGGATCTCGGGCTGAATGGATAAACAAACAAAATACCAGGCGTAATATTGTTTCGACGATGTTCAATTGCTTTTCACAAAAATCACTTGCCCTTATTCCCTGGATAGTGATCCCGGGCCTCTCTTTAAAGCAGCCAGGCTAATCTGTCTTATAAGGAGCAAAGTCTAACTCTGCTCTCCTCCACTAAGCAACTCCAGGGCTTCTCACTGTTTCTGATCCTGGGTGCCACACATCCTCCTTCCTCCTCCATGTTCAGTCCTTTCAAGTACCAGCTGTCACCTGCACTCCTGCCAGTCTTTTCCCTCCAACCTGAATTATAGCATAGGAACATTTCAAACAATTATGAAAAGGAATCAAATACATCCATAGCAAATCAATCTTTCCCCATCTCCCAGGTAATGCTTGGCATTCCTAGCTTGGCGCTATTACTATTTAATTGTATTTCTGTGAGAGACATCGTTATGGACTAGGACCACACTGTGCAGGGGATGTGGTCCATTGCTATCCACTCTGTAAGTAAGATCATGTCAGTACTCAGCACCTCTCAGCTCCCATTTGTGCCGTAAGGACGTTAGGGAGCTCAGTGCCTCTTGGGAGCAGGCCCTTGAATTGTAACTTACTCACAGCAAGGTCAGTTGCCCTGGTCTATTTTTCATAGATTCCAAGGCCAGAGGGACCACTGTGATAATTTAGTCTGCCCTTCGGTCTAACACAGCCCATGGAACTTCCCCCAAATAATTCCTAGAGCAGATCTTCTAGAAAAACATCCAGTCTTGATTTAAAAATGCCCAGTGATGGAGAATCCACCACAACCCTTGGTAAATTAGTCCAGTGGTTAGTTATTCTCACCATTAAAAATGTACGCCTCATTTCCTGTTTGAATTGGTCTAGCTTTAACGTCCAGCCATTGGATTGCATTATACCTTTCTCTGCTAGATCGAAGAGTCCATTATTAAATGTGTTCCCAATGTAGATACTTATAGACTGTAATGAAGTCAGCCCTTTACTTTCTCTTAGTTAAGCTAACTCAATTTTGCTTTTTGAGTCTATCACTCTAAGGCCAGTTTTCTAATCCTTTAATCATTTTTGTGGCTCTTCTCTGAACTCTTTCCAATTTATCAGCATCCTTTTTGAATTGTGGGCACCAGATCTGGACACAGGATTCCAGCAACAGTAGCACCAGTGCCAGATACAGAGGTAAAATAACCTCTCTACTCCTAATCCAGATTCCCCTGTTTATGCATCCCAGGATCGCATTAACTCTTTTGGCCACAACATCACACTGGGAGCTCACGTTCAGCTGATTATCCGCCACAACCCCCAAATCTTTTCCCGAGCCACTGCTTCCCAGGATAGAGTCCCCCACGGCGCAAGTATGACCTACATGCTTTGTTAGTAGATGTCTACATTTAGCTGTATTAAAACACACATTGTTTGCTTGCGGCCAGTTTACCAAGGGCTCCAGTTCTTCTGTAAAGAGTTGTGCATGTCTGTGGTTCCCTAGGTATAATAAATAGTAATAATGTCCACTCTGCTTCCATACCTCCCCCATGCCCTCCTCCCTACTTTGTCCCCTGCATGCTGGCATAGCACACTGCCTAGCCGCTATGCTAATCAGCAGCAGTGGCTGTATGGCATGTTTTTTTTCCAGTTGTTACCTCAGACTGAATCAATTTGGAGCATCTCCTCATTCAGCTGGAACAGCAGCACAGGCAGGCTCTGTATTTTAGCAGCCTCTGTTCTCAAGGCCAAAGGAGAGACCCGTTCCGTGCAGACATCAGTCAGTCTGGCTTTTCCCAGAAGGCTGGCCACTGGAAACTTAGCTTATTTGAACAGCATTCCGAAGGCCCAGTAGTGAATTTCTGACTGCAGTGATACTCCTCAGCATCTCTAGTTCTAAACACCATCCACATTTAAAGCACTGCACAAGCATCCTCACCAGGCCTTGGTAAGGTAGGCAGGGGAGTGTTAGCCCCGTGTTACAGATGGGGAATGGAGCTGCAGAGATGTGAAGTGATTTGCCCAAGGCTACACAGTAAGGATTGGAGCTGGGGACCTCATGCCTCTTAGACTTGTGCTCTCTGCTGCAGGGCTGGCTGCCTCCATCAGAATCCAAACCTGCCTAAGAACTCATGTGTTCTACAGTAATACCGAGAGGAGAGATGATCATGTGGTTAATGCACTAAAGTGGGACTCAGGGATATGGATGCTGATCCTGTCTTTGCCACAGACTTCCTGTGTGCCATTTGGTGAGTCGTTGATCTCCCTGTGTCTCCATCTGTGTCAGATGGGGATAAGAGTACTTTTGTTCTCTAGTCTCCGTAGGCCGTAGCTCTCTGGGGTTACACCTGTGCAGCACCTAGAACAGTGTTTCCCAAACTTGGGACGCCGCTTGTGTAGGGAAAGCCCCTGGCGGGCCGGGCCGGTTTGTTTACCTTCCAGCAGCTCCTGTTGGCCTGGAGCAGCGAACCGCGGCCAGTGGGAGCCGCAATCGGCCGGACCTG
>NW_020677786.1:0-2639 GCF_002925995.2 Terrapene triunguis | reverse complement strand
ATTTGTGAGCTCGGCTCTGCCGGGTCCAGCGGCTCCTAGTGGCAGCCCATTTCTGGGGCGAGGGGAAAGGAAATTCTGCATGCCCAACATTAATTTCTGCACAAAGTCTGCATTGCGCAGTGGCACAGAATTCCCCCAGGAGTACTAATTTCAGGCTACGTCATTGCATTGCAAGATGCTAGCTAAGGAGGTATCTTTGGTAATTAATGGCAGTTCAAGTCCAGTGCGTACTTTGCCATTGATTTCAGTGAGAAAAGGATTGGGCCCTAATTTAGTGATGAAGGAAAGTTTCCATTTCAGCAATCATTTCCCGTATCTATTTGTCTGTCGGTCTAGCAATCTGTCCACAAACAATGATCTGTCTATCCATCCATCCCCATACAGAATCATCTGGCTGGCTGGTTAGCTAGATATCCACCACCATACATAATATTTCCATCTATCTATCCCCATACATCCCTCCTTCCTCATACATAATCTATGTATCTGTCCATCCAGCCTCATGCATAATCCTGTAGCTATCCATCCATCCATCCATTATACGTGACTCTAACTATAGGATAGCTCAGTGGTTTGAGCATTGGCCTATTAAACCCAGGGTTGTGAGCTCAATCCTTGAGGGGGCCACTTGGGGATCTGGGGCAAAATCAGTACTGAGTCCTGCTAGTGAAGGCAGGGGGCTGGACTCAATGACCTTTCAAGGTCCCTTCCACTTCTAGGAGATGGGATATCTCCATTAATTATTATTATAAAAGAGAAAAACCAACCCAAGCCCTGGAGAGTTGAACACTGGGATAAAAAGAACAGTCCTCCCAAATATCGTGAAACAAATTCATATTGGCCAAATTCATGTCCCTTTTGTGTTCGCTTCCCATGAACCTTCTAAAGGTGCGTCTACGCTTTGAGCTGGGGCCGTAATTTCCAGCTGGAGGAGGCATCTCTTCGAGACCAGCGTGTAGCTGCGGCAGCACGACTGGTGGAAGGGGGTAGCTAGCCCGAGTACGTACACATCTGAGATCACAGGCACGTAGTTGGGGTGGCTAGTTTCATGCTGCCGTGACTGCATTCTATGAGCACTAGCACACGTGTCTCTCTCGAACAGGGAAGCTCTAAATGTAGACATACCCTGAGTTTTGGCAGGAGTGTTCGAAAGAGAAGAAAACAATCCATTTGAGGTGAAGATCAGAGACTCTTTGCTAAAGGCTCCTTTCAATTGGTCACCATGAGTCGTCACACCAAAAACCTGATTCGAAGACTTACGCTCTCCAATCAGAGGACAGAAACATATCATGTGACTTACGACACCATTCAAAACAGCTCGAATTTCAGACACCAAATGCTCGCCGGGGAAGTGACCCTGAGTGAACGATGGACCGAGACATTGGCTAGGTCTACACTACAGCGGGGGTCCGACCTAAGATACGCAACTTCAGCTACGTGAATACCGTAGCTGAAGTTGCGTATTTTAGGTCGGCTTACCTGGCGGTGAGGACGGGGGAAAGCCGACCGCTGCCGCGCTGCCGCCGACTCCGCTGCCGCCTCTTGCCGAGGTGGATTTCCGGAGTCGACGGCAGAGCGATCAGGGATCGATTTTACCGCGTCCTCACGAGACGCGGTAAGTCGATCCCCGATAGACCGATTGCTACCCGCCAGATCGGCGGGTAGTGAAGACATACCCATTGTTTGGTGAATGCTGAATAAAGGCTATGTCTGATTAAAATCGTGATCTGTGCTGAGATAATTAACCAAAAGAAGAAGAGGGGAAATTCGCTGAATAAACAGTGTGTTACAAATTATTTTGCCTGGATCTATTGAGGGGCAGGGGCATGAAAAACAACTTGTTTGCTGCCCAGGGGCACAGGGTGCCCAGATAGAGCATAAAAGTGGTCGGATGGCATGGCTGACTGCAGCTGGCCAAGGAGGGCTGGCCAGCCTAGCATGAGATGAAGATCAGATTCTTAGCTCAAGAGCCCAGCTGGTGGGGGTGGGGGTTGGCTAAATTGGCAAGAAAGGTTGGCTCAGGGAGTGATGATGTTTTGGGGGGAGGGTTCCATTTAACCCTAATCACTCTCCTATGCCCCCCGCTGTGGTTTCAAAGTGGGAACAGAGGATTCAATCTGACGAGAAACACATTGTGTCGGTGGGTTTATTTTAAAGGGCCTTTCATCTGCAGCGATTCATTATATCGCATTATCCGCATCGCGGGTTAGATTGATCTTGATGAAACATGACGGGAAAAGACGTCCCAAATGATACACTGTCAAGCAGCTCATCGCTACCAGAGTAAGGTCAAATTCATCAGACCCGGCTGACAGCATCCTGAGCGCCTGGGGAAAGGAAGAGCTTTCATTTCCAACTCTCTGCAGGCCAGAAAGAAACCCTGCTGTGAGATCCCCGGCCACAGCGGGGAATAAGAGGCCAGGGGAGGCTAAGCCTCCCCAAACAGGATGGGGCTCACCTCCCCGTGGAAGGATGCCAGCCCCCCGCTTTTGGAGTGTCACTGCCAAAAGGGTGCCTGGGCCATGGCCCCGCCCGTGCTCCACCCCTAGGCCCTGCTCCTGTTTGTTAGGGTTACCATATTTAAAAAATAAAAAAAGAGGACACTCCATGGGGCTCTGGCCCCGCCCCTTTCCCACCCC
>NW_020677785.1:0-5253 GCF_002925995.2 Terrapene triunguis | reverse complement strand
TCCCCGCACCGCCCTTTCCCCCGAGCCCCTGCCCCCGCACAGCCCCCGCACCGCCCCTCCCCTGAGCCTCCGCCCCCGCAGCATCCCTTCCCCTGAGCTCCTGCCCCCTCCCCCGAGCCTCTGCTCCCGCACTGCCCCTTCCCCTGAGCCCCTGCCCCCACACCGCCTCTTCCCCCGAGCCCCTCCTCCCGCACCGCCCCTTCCCCAGAGCCCCTGCCCTCGCGCCGCCCCTTCCCCCGAGCCCCTACCCTCGTGCTGCCTCTTCCCCCAAGTTCCTGCCCCCGCACCACCCTTTCTCCCGAGCCCCTGCCCCCGCTCCTCTCCACCCCCTCCTCCCTGTCACTCACCCTTATGGCCTGTAAAAAGTGATGGGACCTTGGCCCCCTGGCACGGTGCCCCTGCCTGCAAGGACTTCACCTACTGGTCTGTCGGAGGAACCATGACTTCCCTCACAGCCCTCTGCTTTGATCTCAGTAGTCTTTGACAGTGGACCATCAAAACAGGACCCTTGTCCTAACAGGTTAGGTCAGCACCGACTGCGAAATGCAGGCGAGGAGGCTGATAATATGTTGTGCTAGGATGCGTCATGGGGCACTTGCATCAGTCATGTACTATTTCATGGACTAACAACATCATCATCATTTGCCTAGTTTTTCATGCAGCATCTTTCTTCCTACCTAACACCTCAGATATTTTTACAAAGCTAATTCAAGGACCAAAGACACTCTGAAGGTCACCAAATGAGGAATTAATGATCTGTTCTCCTCATGCTGTAGCTAAACTACCCCATTAGTTCTTAAAATGCAGTAATTAACCATACGTACCCCTGGGGAGATTACACCCCTTCGAGGGGAGGTTAGTTATTGGAATAATCAGATAATAACTTACGAGGGCTTAATGAAAACAGCAGCACTGCATTTGTTCTGAATGCGGCCCAGCGTTCCCATGTAAGCTGCCTCACGGATCCGTAGGCAGATGCATCATTCTCTACTGTTAAAATAATACAAGCCAAACTCATCCTTTGAAATGCTGGAGCTTAGAGCAAGATCAGAGAGCAGATTTGTACGCTCCTCACCACAGAGCTGTGCATCAGTTCTGACATGGCTTTCACTTTCTTCTCCTGGGATTTGTGATTGTCACAGAGAATTAATCATTTTATGTGCCTAAAGAGGAGGACGATCTCAGGATATTATTAAGGTCACATGCAGGGCAGTGTGAGAAACTTTGCAGTATGTTTACTTGCAGTAGTAGCCTGGCCTTTGCCTTCCTTTTCCAGTGCTTCTGAATCCCTTACCTGAGGGCTTGTCTACACATGGAGTCATTCCAGAATAGCGGTTGTGCTTTAAATTCACACCTGCCCTAATCTGAATGAACTTTCAAGGGTAGACAAGCCCGAAGAGCCAGATTTTGCCACCCTTACTCATGCCCCCGAAATCATGAAATTTTAAATAGTGATAAATTTGAGGGACGGTTCTTTACTCTGTTGGTTTTGAGCCTGTAGGAGTCACGTCTCCAAGCTTTTCGCTGCAACCATGAGGGCTCAACTCTTACCTTTTTTAAAATGAAGCTGAAATTTCTCTTGTGTTCACCTGACTCCAGGGGCTGGGGCTTTAAAACAACCCACCAAATATTGCGAGACTCACGATAAAATCACACGAACTGGTGAGGCTTTGGCAAAAGCCATGTTAAGCAGGGTGCAGCACCCTGTTGCCACATACCAGGAGAGTGTAGGGAAAGAATTATGCCTCTGAGATGCCCTGTAGCCTCCATATTCCCTTCTCACCCGGGATATAAGGGGTGGGGACATTAATTTGCCAAACACATCTTGTGCACCAGATCAGCTGCACTGACAGACACATTGGCAGGGGGAGAGCTAATGCTCCAGCCACGCTCCAGCGCTGCACAGATACACAGAGCCGCTTTAGTCCTGCTTGTCTAGACCAAGGTACCACACAGAGGCATCAGAGCAGGCCCATCAGAATCTAGCCCAATGAAATCATTTGCAATATAAGGTCATCCTCTCCCTGAGTGAGGGGAGCGAAATCTGGCCCTGAGCTATTTTCCATGCAATGCCATCCGCTTAAACGAACATTGTCGTCACGGTCCCCGCAAGCCACAGGAACCCTGCAAAGCCCTGAGGACGGAACGTTCCGAAGATCTCGGCAGATCTGGGTCCAGATTTCCAAAAGGGCTCGGTATGTTTGGGGTGGCGCTAATCTGGATGTGTCCCGGTGGGAGCGTCTGCCTCCTGAGCTGTTTTGAAAATCAGGCTTGGTGTAGCTCTGTCCAGCCCCTTTGCTCTGTCGCAGCTTCTGAGATATTTCCTTCAAGTCACGTTAACCAGATCCAAAGCCGATCTTTTGCAGAAGCAGTTAGAGATCTACATTGTGCCTGGGGGGAGCAGAGGGGAGACAATAATAAACAAACAACCAGGGCGCAAGACGGCCAACAATCAAAACGTACCCCTCAGCACAAGTCTGGGCTTGTTTGGTTGTCATTCAGGGAGGCCAGTGGTTTAGTTTCTATCTTGTTTAGAACAACGAAGTAGCTTTCCATGCCCTGCTGAAGAGACCAGGGTATTGAAACAAATGTTTTCCCAGTTTACATCTATTGGAAAACGCACCGCAACGTTTTGACAGCTCCTTTTCCCAGATTTCTTGCTTTTGAAGCACGTTGGTTTTAGGGAACTGCCGAACACTCTGGTTTTTCGCTTCTCTAACAAGCCTCGGAGTTGATCTGGGATTGCACTCCCCAAGAAACGGCATAATGATCCCGCTCATTTTGACCATAGTCTTGCAAACTGGCCAGTGAAGGAAAATCAACAAAACAATCATGTAGGTGAGAGGGAGATTGTTTTCATAACTTCTGTGTGCTCGGGTCTGGCACTGGTTCAATAAGAAAAGTTCTCACTTATCTTCCTGTTTTCAAAGCTAGTTAGTTCCCTCTCACTGTGATGCCGTGAAATTGGCTTCGTGGGAACACCTGATTCTAGGCTAGATTGAGTGTTAGGCTCAGAGCAGAGAAAGGGGCAGTGTGTAGCCAAAGTGTCCCAGGGGTAGCACTGGTTGGGAAGTTTTTGGTGAAATGTTTTTTTGTGGGGGAGGCAGCTGAAAAAAATCCTATTTTGTCAAAACCTAAACTGTTCACAAAAGTGTTGAGTTTGACAAAACACCTTAAAAACAGGTCTGGAAAGTTGTGATTTTTTTCAAGTCAAAATGACTTTTTGTTTGAAAATTTCAATAAATTTACACTAAAGGTGTAAAAAAAAAAGTTGAAATTGAAACAAACTGTTTCAGAATGATCCAAAGGAAACATTTCTATTGATCTGGCCTGAAACATTTTCAGTCCATGAAATTTTGAGATTTCGACTTCTCGTCCTGATTTGGGATGGGCAAACCCATTGGAGATGTTGAAAATGCTCAGTGGATGGGAAAACCAGGGAAGAGCTGTGGGAAGCAAGCGTAATGCACACACAGTCCTTGCCTTGCTCTTCCCCATTGCCCTAACAGGAAGTAAATTATTTCACCTCTTTTCACTGTGCAGTTCACTCCACCCCACCCATGCGTCTGGCCAGCTACTCTGGCTGGCGAGTAAGATGGGCATGGCCAAGGCTCCTCCCACTCCCCTTCCTTTATTTACCCCCTTCCTACCCACTTGCCTTGGGGTTGAATACTGGGCCAGCAGCCCTGGCTTCTCCCCGACGTGGCTGGGCTGTAGTCCGAGCAGCCCTTACTTGGTCAAGCCAGGGAGGAAATGCAGTAAGGGGGTCTTCCCTGGCATAGCTAGATGCAGTCTAGCCCTGGGAGAGGTCGAATGAAGCCCCCAGGGCTGTGAAGGGATCAACTGCATCATCTGCTACTCTCTCCTCAGCTCGCAATGGCGCCATGCATAACCAGCCGTGCAGAAGATGTGCTTCTGATGGATTAGTGCATTGAGGTCTGCGCCTGCTTGAACCAGGCCTGAAACTGGCCCCAAAGGGTGACGTACAACAGCCCCTTTGTGGAAATCCCCCCGTGTCAGGGCACAACCATCTTTCTGGGTCACCACTCCGAGGGTTAATTCAGCCAGCCCAGGCCTAAATGTAGGGATGCTAATTTGAATTTAGCTGAACTTCTTTGCTCTGGAAATCAGGCTGGAAATCTCCCAGAAATAGGGCTTCTTGCCTGATTTCCAGTAGTTTGGGGGCCTTCCATTCTTTGTTGTCTGGTCAGAATGACCACAAGCCCTTCCTGGTGACATGTTGTGATCTGTTGCTCTTGGTCTGGTCAGAAGGGGCAGAGGGATGAGAAAATTAGCAGCAGCCACATGGTGAGATGTTATCTAGGTACGTCCAAACCTCCAGAAAGGACTGGCGTGAATACAGTGCCAAGCCCGCAAGCAGCTGTATGCGAGCAGCCCACTGGCCCTGTGCAGAGCACCATCAAAGCTGATGCTACTGGCTGGATTGGGGCATAAGTTAGGGAGGAAGCAGTGGGCCTCTTAGCAAATTCACCTGTCCCTCCAAACTGCACCGTCACTCAGTCTTGCCTTTGCAGTGAAACGCAGAGCTGCCCTTTCCGATTGAAATAGACAATTTTCAGTGCTAACTACTTTGTCTCGTTTAATAAGCGTATTGTCAGCACATGCACTCACAGCACTTTCTGCTGCTTCAGGCCTCGGTTTAGCGCCTTATTTGCTTTGCTGGGAAATTGGACTCTTCCTGAGTATGGAGAAGGTTTACATGGGGGTTTTCAAAACATGCAAATGACTTAGGAGCACAAATCTCACCAAAAGCCAATGCGGGGTGGCTTATGCTCCAGAGTCACTTCGTAGGGTTACCATTCGTCCGGATTCCCCGGGACATATCCGGCTTTTAGAGTTAAAAATAGCGTCTGGGGGGAATTTGTAAATGTCCGGACTCCCCCCCCATGCAGAGTGCGCGCGGCTGACAAGGCAGCCGGCCCGATGGTGCCACTTACATGGGGCTCCGACAGCCAGAGAGAGCCTCTCCTCCGCTTCCCCCTCCTCTCCCCTGCAGCTGAGAGCACTCCCTCCCTCCCTCGCAGATCGCCAGCCGGCCGTTCGCACCGGCAGTCTGGAGCTCCACCTCCTGCTCCTCCCCCCCGGCACGCTGGTCTGAGCGGCAGGGTAAGGGGGCCAGGGGGTCGGAGAAGGGGCAGGGAGGTTCTGGAGGGAGCAGTCAAGAGACAGGGGGGGTCGGGCGTTCGGGGGGGCTTTCTGGGGGTGGGAGTGTGGATAAGGTTTTGGGCAGTC
>NW_020677784.1:0-1491 GCF_002925995.2 Terrapene triunguis | reverse complement strand
CCCTCTTATTTCTTTTTTTCCCTTTCCTCCCAGGAGATATTGGTGATCATGACTGTGTAGAATAGATTAGCTTTCCCTTTTTGTCCTGAAGTTGTTAAGATTAATTTTCCTTCTAATCTCTTGCAGCAAGGGTATTTCATAACTGCAGGCTAGTTGCTGAGATAGCTCTGTCCCATACTTGAGCGTCTCATACTCTGTTTAAAAAAATCTTCAATTTCACAGAAGTGGTCTGTTGGATGTTTCTCGCTCCCCCAGCCATGTTGGAAATCAGGGGTTATTTTTAATTGTATTTCTTTTCTATATCTGTTTATATATCTATGTAGAGCAGGGGTCGGCAACCTTTCAGAAGTGCTGTGCCAAGTCTTCATTTATTCACTCTGATTTAAGGTTTTGCATGCCAGTAATACATTTTAACGTTTTTAGAAGGTCTCTTTCTATAAGTCTATAATATATAACTAAACTATTATTGTATGTAAAGTAAATAAGGTTTTTAAAATGTTTAAGAAGCTTCATTTAAAATTAAATTAAAATGCAGAGCCCCCCGGACCGGTGGCCAGGACCCAGACAGTGTGAGTGCCACTGAAAATCAGCTCGCGTGCCGCCTTCGGCACGCCTGCCATAGGTTGCCTACCCCTGATGTAGAGGTTCACTTACTATCTGGATTACAAGTCTGTGTGAGGGAGGAGATGAATAATTTTTTTTTCTTTTCTGTATTAGAGGCCAAAACTCACCATTCTAACAGTAGTAGGGCTGAAGAATCAAACATTCAAATGTAGAGTTGAGATGGAAAATCATAACTTTGTTTCCTTGGAATTATGCCTTTAAAATCTGGAAAAGTATGAACTTGCTAACGTGGATCATTCATAATATTAAACTATCAAACTGATTTTCTTTTAAATCTCATTTAGACTTAAAAATCCAGCCATGTCAAAAATTGTTTATAATTTACTATTATATAAGTTTCCAGTTTGTGTGTATAAAGTGTAAGGATTAGTGATAATTTCTTATATAAAGAGACAATATTTTAAGGCATGGCTCTCCAACTCTTTCACCTTATCTGTCAATCTTGGACCAATATAAATCTACTCATCACTGTACCTTGACACTTCATGATGGTCTGAATTTCTCAAAATTCAGTGTGGAGTTGGAAACAGCCACACTGATGGAGTTGTCCAGGGGTCTGTCATTCACATACACAAAGAATGTTTTCAGGTGGCCACCTGCAGGAGTCAAAGGGATTTCCATATTGTTGCACATAACCAAATTCATTATGCACATGGACGTAAAAAATTAGAGGGAACACTGGTGCTGACTGGCTGGTTCTTGTTCACATGCTCAGGTCTAACTGCCATATATGGGGTTGGCAAGGAATTTCCCCCCAGGTTAGATTGCATCTATATCGGGGTAGAGGTATGGGGTGTGTGTGTGTGTGTGTATATATATGTGTGTGTGTGTGTGTGTGTGTGTGTGTGTGTGTGTGTGTGTGTGTGT
>NW_020677783.1:0-9613 GCF_002925995.2 Terrapene triunguis | reverse complement strand
ATCATACCAGGCCTTTTGCTCTTCCTGAGCATCTTTTAGGTTTTCTCTAGCAAAGGCTAAAGAGTTTCGGAAGGTGTTTTGTAAGTTGTTTACAAAGTCCAGAATGTTAGTTCCTGGAGAAGGCGTAAACCCCTCCCATTGCTGCTTCACCAACTGTAATGGCCCCTTAACCTCACGGCCATACACAAGTTCAAATGGGGAAAAGCCCAAACTGGGATGTGGTACAGCCCTGTAGGCAAAGAGCAACTGCTGCAACACTAGGTCTGAATCATTGGAGTGCTCATTTATGAATTTACGTATCGTGGCCCCCAAAGTTCCATTAAACTTCTCCACCAGACCATTTGTTTGATGGTGGCAAGGGGTGGCAACCAAGTGGTTCACCCCATGAACTTCCCAAAGGTTTTTCATGGTCCCTGCCAGGAAATTAGTTCCCGAATCTGTAAGGATGTCGGAGGGCCAACTTACCCTGGCAAAAATGTCTGTTAATGCCTGGCACACACTTTTAGCCCTGGTGTTGCTTAGAACTACTGCTTCCAGCCATCGGGTGGCAAAATCCATGAAAGTCAGTATGTACTGCTTTCCTCTGTGTGTCTTTTTCGGGAAAGGACCCAGAATATCCACAGCTACTTGCTGAAATGGAACCTCAATTATGGGGAGTGGCTGGAGAGGGGCTTTGACCTGGTCTTGGGGTTTTCCTACTCTTTGGCACATCTCACAAGACCAGACAAAGGTAGAAATGTCCTTGCCCATTCCCTCCCAGTGGAATGACCTCCCCAAATGGTCTTTGGTCCTGTTCACCCCAATATGGCCACTAGGATGATTGTGGGCTAAACTTAAGAGCTTTACCCGATACTTATTTGGAACTACCAACTGTCTTTGAGGATGCCAGTCCTCCTGGGTGCCCACCAGAAAGAGTTTCCTTGTATACAAGTCCTCTTTCTACAACAAACCGGGATTGATTAGAAGAGCTGAGATTTGGTGGGTTTCTCTGTGCCACCGTCCAACCTCCCTGGAAGCTTTCATTTGCTTCCTGCTCTGCCTGGAACTGGTCCCTGGATGCTGGAGACATCAGTTCCTCACTGGATTGTGGACTTAGGCTTGGTCCCTCTGGAAGCAATGTAGACAATAGGGTTGTTTCCGTTGTCTGTGAACCACTTTCCACAGATGCACTAGGTTGTATTTCAGGCTCCAGCTGAGTCTCTTGCGCAGGTTTAGCTGCTGCTGCCAGTGCAGGCTCGGTGGTGTCCTTTGCCGTTGGAGTTGCAGATGGGGTTGCAAGTGCTGGATTCAGTGCTGGCAATGGTTCTGGTGCTGGTTGCTCCACCAGTTCCAGTTTTGGGACTGGTTCTGGCTGGGTCTCTGTGACTGGATCCACTACTGCTGTTGCAGATGTTGGCATGGGGTCCGGTTCCACCATCTCAGTCTGGGTCTTTGGTAACACAGACTGGGCCCTCGTAGAAGGCTCAGGAACAGAGCTAGGTGTGAAGGCTTGCTTAGTCTGGCCGCGGGTGACCATTCCCACCCTCTTGGCTAGCTTCACATGGTTGACCAAGTCTTCCCCCAGCAGCATGGGAATGGGATAATCATCAGAGACTGCAAAAGTCCACATTCCTGACCAGCCCTTGTACTGGACAGCCAACTTGGCTGTAGGCAAGTCAAAAGAGTTTGACTTGAAGGGTTGAATCGTCACTTGGGCCTTTGGGTTGATGAATTTGGGGTCCACTAAGGATTGGTGGATATCTGACACCTGTGCTCCAGTGTCCCTCCACACAATAACCTTCTTCCCGCCCACACTCACAGTTTCCCTTCCCTCTGAGGGCATCTGGGAGGCATCTGGGCCTGAGGACCTTTGGTGTGACCCTGGTGCAATGAACTGCAATCTGTTGGGCTTCTTGGGGCAGTTGGCCTTTACATGCCCCAGCTCATTACATTTAAAAGATCACCCAGCTGACTGGTCACTGGGGTGAAATGGGTTGCTGGAGAATGGTGTGGTGGGACAATAAGATGTCTGGGGTTTTCCTTGGGGTGTGGGTGGGGCCTTGGGCTGCCCCCGGTGGTATGGTGTGGTCTTGAGGTGTCCTTTCTGGTATCCGCCCAAACTGCGACCAGGGTTGTTCCTCTCTGCTACCTCCACCCGTTTTATTCCATTTTGCGCCGCCTCTCTGACGGTCTGGGACTGCTCGTATTGATCAGCATAAGAAGCAAGACTTTCTGCTGAGTCCATTTTCTTATCACACAAACACTGTTTTACATCATCTTTGGTCATAGTCAGGAACTGCTCCTATACAACCAAATCACACATCCCTTCAAAGCTAGTTACACCTCTTCCTTTGACCCATTTATCTAACAGATCCTTCATCTGGTTTACATAAGCCACATTACTTAGTCCAGCCCCTCTCTTAAAGGCCCTAAATTTTACTATATAAATTTCAGGTGTAATTTGAAATTGTTTAAAAACCAAATCCTTAAATTTACCATAGTCAGAAGCAGCCTTAATAGGCATTTTGTTGAATATATCCAGAGCTCTTCCAGTCAATTTAGCTATCAATGTGGTCATCTTTTGATCTTCAGGAATTGCATGGAGGATGCCCTAAGGATTAATCTGCTTGCTTGCATAGATATATTTTTTCTTATAAATTTGAGTATTTGATGTAATAGGTTTATAGATTTATATAAAAATAAGTTTGGCTGAAATGCAAGAGACCTACAGGCCAAAACCCTGTATGTTAAGCTAAGGCAAAGTTAGCACATTTTGGGACCCTTTACCCAGAAAAGTAAAAATAGATAAAACATCCACGCAGATGTCTAGAGACCTTTTGCCTAAACCAATAGACAATGAAGGATGGCAAAGGGGATTTTTCAAAGTTGTACCCACAGACTTAATAAGTACACTACAAGTGCGTATATACCTGTCATCCATACGCACATACATACTAGCCTATGGGGTAAGTGTACCCTAACATTTCTGTGGGGGAAGGATGAAATTTGGGCATAAGAGGAAGGATTTCCGACCAATGCCCTATAAAAAGGCGATTCATCTTGCCATTTTAGAGGCAATCTACCCACCTATCTACTCTTCATTGTCTCCATCTTCAACAACGTATCGATGCTACCCATCTATGACGGCTATTAACTATTAATAGGCCGTACTTTGTTTCTTTTCAAACTTTAAGTTTTAAGGGGACTAGGCTAAGCTTGGTTTCCCTATGCTTTATTTTAGTTTAAGGCTTATTGAGGTAAGTTAAAGAGTAAACAGTTTTAACAGCTCTGCATTAGCTTTCTCTGCTAGAGGTGTGAAGCCGGAACTGCCAGAGGCGTGGTCCCTTATCTTCCAACACCGGGTTATTAAAACAGAGTGTGAGTATTAACCAAAGTTTGCAGTACATAATATTGTATTATCATATGTATCTCTTGAATAACAGTAATACAATTGTAACTCTGTAATTCTAACTGTTTTACCATTTGCTTACTATTTCATTGATTTTAATAAAAGGTCTTTATGACTATATCTGTCTCAGTGTGAGCTTCCTGTCATACCCCCGAAAGTCCTTTTATAAACTCTGTGAAGCCTGATTCAGGACGAACTTTTATCTTCTGATCAAACAAATTGGCAAGCATAAACCCATACTAATTAATATCCAGTATTATTATTATTATTAATTAATTAAACATTAATTAAATAAAATAAAATTAAGTGGATAAATTAAATCAACATTACTAACACACCCCAAATCAGGCTACAACAGTCCCTCAAAGGTGAGGAAACATTCAGCAATATCACTGGATTCATCATATTGTGGACATAGTCGCTCCCATTTGTGGATTTTTGGGGACGTGGAGCCAGCTGCTGAAGGGTTCCGTCTTTTCCACTCCATCACCTCCAGTTCATGCTGCCTCTCTCTTTCCCTCTCCTCCAGTTCATGCTGCCTCTCTCTTTCCCTCTCCTCCTTAGCAGCTTTTTCTCTGGTCACTTGTGTATCAGTCTCCATTCGTTTGAATTCCAGTTGTCTTTCATGTTCCTTCTTTCTTTCCTCAGCTTCCAATCTGGCAAATTCCAGTTTTTTCTGGACCTCACTTTCTGTCATATTTGCTAACCTTCCTGCCCCTACTGCAGCCTAGCCCGAGAGCTAGAAAAGAAAAGAAAAGAAAAGAAAAAAAAAAACAAAACAGCTCATGAATTCCCTTGCTGTAGCTTAACTCCTCTGTCTACAGGCAAAGGGGGGAAAAAAATTCCAGTTGCTCTCAGCTTAAAAAAAAAAAAGTGTCCTTTAAAAAAAAACCTCCCTGGTTTTCAAGCAGCCAAAAGGGAAAAATGTGTCCTTTTAAAATCCTGAGGTCTGTGCTTCTGGTTCTAAATGATCGCACCGTGCTGCCACCATGTCAGGGTTCCCTCCCCACTCTGAACTCTGGGGTACAGATGTGGGGACCCGCATGAAAGACCGCCTACGCTTATTTCTACCAGCTTAGGTTAAAAACTTCCCCAAGGCACAAATCCTTTCCTTGTCCTTGGACGGTAAAAAGGGCCACTTGGAGTCCCTGGTTCCTGAAAATATTCCCTGAAGCCCCTTCACCCCCTTTCCTGGGGAGGCTTGAGAATAATATACTAACCAATTGGTTACAATGTGAGCACAGACCAAACCCCTGTTTTTTTAGGACACTGAAAATCAATCAGGTTTTTAAAAGAAGAATTTTATTAAAAAAAAAAAGTAAAAGAATCACACTGCAAAATCAGGATGGAAGGTAACTTTACAGGGTAAATAAAAAGAGTTAAAACACAGAGGATTCCCCTCTGGTTCTGCTTTTCGAATGAAATTACCTCTTAGCATAGGGAAAATTCACAAGCTAAAACAAAAGATAATTTAACGCATTTCCTTGTCTTACTTCCAATTTTTGTAATTTTAGATGCTCATTTCAGGTATGTTTTTAGGAGATGGTTTTTTCTGCCTGGACCATCTCTCCGTCCAGAGAGGGAACAACGAAGAGAGCACAAACAAAACCTTCCCTCCCCTCCCACCCTCCTACCCCCCATTTGAAAGTATCTTCTTTCCCCATTGGTCCTTCTGGTCAGGTGCCAACTAGGTTAATTGAACTGATTAACCCCTTACAGGTAAGACAATTCAGGATAGCTACTCAGGAGGGATTTTATGCTACCCTTAGCTGTATGTCTATGACAATCTCCCTCTCTGACTCCTGGGCCTTTCTCCTGTCCGCTCTTTCCCTCTCCACACTGTCTGCAATATTCTCCCTTCAAGCCCTCTGGTCATGGACCGATACAGCACTGGCTTGCGGGATCTTGCTGAACATATCCTCCCTTTCCTCTTTTATCTCCTTATCATGGCCAGGTATTTTGCAGGTGTGAAGGGGGACCCCCTCAAGGCCACAATGGCGCAGCTACTCATAAAACACACAGAGGTATCACAATAGATCACAATGGAAAATGACAGTTAGTTTCAGAACTCTTTCTCTCTAGGTTTGACTGCTCCTAAGGTTCCTCCATCAGGATTGCTCAACCTGCATCCTCTTTCTCCCACTCCCATCACTCTTATACTCAAGTGGGGGTACTAAATCATCTGCTTAATTGAGTAGGCAGAACACACTCAACATATTCCTCAACAAGATCAACACCATGAATAAGGTGGGCTCTTCTAGATAATCACTGCCAGGCTGCTTCTGGGGCTATTTATTATTCATCCCTTTTTGCCCCCAAAACATGTTTTCCCATTATCATCCTCTTCTCACTGCCTTCCTCCAATTAGCAAGCTGCAGTTTCTTAAGGTGTGATCCTTGGAATCATTTAGAATTTTGCTGGTGTAAGGAGGGGCTTGGGCCTTTCCTCTGGAAAGCTGACTGTAGAACTTTAATATAACAGCTTATGGTTTAGCATAAGGACTATTTGTAGGAGTCTTCTGTGGAAAGACATGTGTGGCATGGCATCAGTGATGAGATATACCCTTAGAGTGCCATTAACATCAAACATTTTTTTCTTACTGCACAGTTGTGAAGGTTTATGATCAGGTTATAAACAAGAAAAGGGAGGTAATGTTAATGAGGTCAAAACCATTTAGTATGGTACCGTCAACTTATTAAACATCCCACAGAAGGGAATATGTTTCCAATCAGGGACTAAAACAGAGCAGCATACGTTTTATAGATTCAATGCTTGAACTTCAACTGAGGTCACATTGTTTGTAGGGAAAGGAAATGGTAGAATTGGACAAGCTTTAAATTGGGCTCAGTGCAACTTCCCTCTTGACTGTAAATTTAATAGCATGACCTTCTAATAATGCCACTGAATTACCACAAGCAGTGTCCAGGATTAGCTTCATGACTATCATAAACATGAATGGGCATGTGTGTTGTGTAGTGTTGCTGTTTTTGTGCACTGTTAAACAGCTGCCACATTCCACATCAGAAATGACCACACTTCAGTGGTGGGTGAAGTGATTCCTGTATCACTTCACAATGTACAGTGTATCTAGAACTCTCTCTCTCTCTCTCTCTCTCTGTGTTTGTAGAGAGGTTAGCTGGGGTTTGTCTCTCTCCAGGGCAGCAGGGAACCACACCGCCTCGGGAAGATGTCTTGTGGGGAATTAGTTCAGCCGTGGGAGTCTTCCTCGGCAGACTTTGTGAGGGCAGAAATAAACACAAATAGCCCACGCCCTAGGTCAGGGTGGGGCAATGGTGAGTCCGGTGCTCAGGCCCTCAGGGCAATAACAGTATATAAAAATAGGCCCAGGCCCTAGGTTCCAAAGCGCCTGGGAGAGGGGGAGACTGCCACCCAACGGGACACAGGCCCTCCCACTCCACTGCATCCCTGCCCAGGACCCTAGTAGCGGCAGAAGACCTGCCGCTGCATCAGTGGGGATCCTGGCCACAACACACTGACATGGGTTCTGGCAGTGCTGCAGCCAGACTAGGGTCGGCTGCCCCCGGGCTATTTCCAGACTTCCCCTCTTGAAGTACCTGGGTTGGGGTGGGGGTCCAGTACCATGGGTTCCTCAGGATAGCTGGCGAGGGGTAGACTCGGCAACTCCTCCGGGTAGCTGGCACGGGGCAGGTCGGGTCAGTCCTCGGGTTTATGGCAGGTTACTGGGGTTTCCCAATCACGAGCTAGGCCGGAGGCGTCTGGCCTCCCCAGCTGCTGCTCTCTCAGTGAGCTCTGAGGTCGGGCCTTTATACTTCCAGGGCAATGCCTGACCCTCTGGGGGGCAGGCTCAGAGCTCCCTGGCTCTGCCCACTCTGGTGTACAGAGGGACTCGTCTCTCTCTGGGGCAGCAGTGAACCACACCGCCTCACTAGAGTGTGTCTATATATATATATATAGAGAGAGAGAGAGAGAGAGAGAGAGATAATGTGTGTGTTATAGTTTGTAAGTGATTTAGAATCCTACCAAATGAAAAAATAATATTGTTACATCATTATTATGGGAATCACTTAGTTAAAATCCAGTGGACCACTTTCAAAATGTAATAGTGAATATTAAAAGCATCTGTCTTATTAAATCAACACATTGGTCCAAAACTTTCCTTTAGTTCTCACTGGACTTCAGTAGGATTATCTGGATGTAACCAAGGGTAGAATCTGTGCCACTATCTCTTGAAATCACTTTAAATATCTTTTCTCTTAGCTTTGCTGGGATATGTGCTACAAGCCCATTTGAACCTCAGCTACATCATTTCAGCTTTCCCTGAATTGTAGGCTGATGTGATACTACATACTGCTGCAGACATTAGTAACTTCAAAGTGTAGCTTGAAGAAAAAGCTTAAGTTAGATTCAATTCGATTAAATTATTGCTAACATTGCTAAAGGTTTTATTTTTGTTGTTGAAATTTCAGTAAAACTCTGATGAATTTTAGGCTAAAGGAGATAATTTCCCCTCTTCACAAGAACATGAGTTTAATGGCATTTTTTCATATTTTGGCAGCTTAAGGGAAACCGTCTGCATGCAATGGGAGTAAAATCACTTCTGTAGTAGAGGATTGTTAGTATTTACTTCTCCTTGCCTACAGCTTACTGATCCTAGTGCATTATATATGGAGGATCAAATTCAGAGATGACATAAATGGTGGGATAAATTACACATTGATAAATGTATATAAATTGGTGTAATTCAGCATGTGAGTGTAAAATGGTTTAATTAGATAAAAGAGAGGGTTGAATGGCAGAGTTAGAGCTGAAACGGGCTCTTGTGGAAATGCTTCTTTTATCATATTCTTTCTTTCTATTGGCTGAAAAGTCTCCTATACCATACCCTCTGAACCATCAGCATATAAATTGCCCCTGATTGTAATCACTTATATCAATTTACTGAAATGTAATTTACACCACTATTTATGTCACATCAGGTGGGGCTCAGAATGTTCATGACCCATCATTTCTAGGGAACATAAAATACTACAAGTAACTGGTTGCTGAAGCCAAATAGGGATGACAATTCTCTGTTCACATGTACATGCAGCTCTGTTTTCCCTTTTACTAGTTACTTCTATAGATGAAGTAGAATAGGTTTCGGCTGTGATTTTGAAGGCCGGGGGGTTGAACCTTGCTCATGATCCATATGAGGGTGAAAAAAGTAAACATAGGTATAAAAGTTAGCATAAGGGCCCTGGGGTAATTGCTAGCATTGTTTTATATTACAAAATATAATTTCATTTAGAAGTGGATTTCAATGTTGTGCTAATATTTGTTTTACTGCTTCACTTTTATTATTTGACTTCAGTTAATGGAAGCTGTCTTTTAAGAAGAAGGTAAGGGTATGTTTGAGACAAAGAGGAAGGATGTGTGGGATTTTGCTTATGTGTTCAGGGAGTGGAAAATTCTGCCTGTGTAAGCTCCAAAAAGGTCCGAACTTGAGTTTATAAACTTCTCAGTAAGCAAGCCAGATTCTCAAAGGTGTAACATTAGCAGTTGTTGGGGAATGGGATGCCTCTAGGCATTACTAATCAACCTTTCACTGGTAGGTCACCAGTTGGAGTCTTGTGCATCTGAGCTAATGGATGTTTGGTAGTCCTGATCGAAGATGAATTTGATGAGTCCCAGTTCCAACTCCCATGTCACAAACTCACCACCTCACTTTGCACTAGATTATAACCTCTTCAGAGCAGGAAATGTCTCTCACTATATATTTGTAGCTAGGACAGTGGGGCCACGATTAATAGGGGCTAGTAGAGAGTAGCAGTAGCCAAGATTGCTCTACTCACTATAAACGTGCAAGATGGTTACATGTAATTGTCTCACACAGAACCGTGGTGGTATTGTGATCTTAAAAATCAGAAAACTTACAAATATGCAATCTGATTGTTTTTAAAAATTTCATCATTTGGGAGTCAATGTCATGATGTTTGGTGTCTGAATAATTATGTTTTGAACTTTTGGGGCTGTTAATACTAGGTTCACTCCAACATAGGTTCATGGTCAGGGTTAAAGTCTCCTAGGTTTCCATTCATGATAAGCTACTAGTCATTTCCACTGAAGTTTTGTGGGTAATCACAGAATTGGAGATGTTACAGAAGAAAAAAACTTATTAGATCAAACAGAGGGGTAGCCGTGTTAGTCTGGATCTGTAAAAGCAGCAAAGAGTCCTGTGGCACCTTATAGACTAACAGATGTATT
>NW_020677782.1:0-1424 GCF_002925995.2 Terrapene triunguis | reverse complement strand
CCCCACCCCACCCCATCAGCCCCCACCTGCCTCAGTTCAGCCCCCTGCAGCCCCCAGCCTCATCTCTGCTCCTTAGGGTTCTTCACCCATCCCAGGAAGGGGATTGGATCACAGAAACCCCCTAGGGGCTGCCAACTGATGTGCCAAGACTATTTCTGCCCCTGTTTTCCTGCCCTGGCAGCTTGGGACTCCAGTGCCCTGCCTGGTTTGAGTCAGATCCACTAGCCTGCTGCAAACCCAGACCCAGGTCTGAACCATGTCCCACAAACTGCAGGCTTAAACTGAAAGCAACTTAAGAAGTGTTCCTGTCTTTAACACTCAGATGCCCAATTCCCAATAGGGTCCAAACCCCAAATAAATCCGTTTTACCCTGTATAAAGCTTATACAGGTTAAACTCATAAATTGTTCACCCTCTATAACAGTGATAGAGAGATATGCATGGCTGTTTTCTCCCCACCCAGGTATTAATACATACTCTGGGTTATAAGAGTGATAAGTAAAAAGTGACAAAGAGTCCTGTGGCACCTTATAGACTAACAGATGTACTGGAGCATAAGCTTTCGTGGGTGAATACCCACTTCGTCAGACGCATGTAATGGAGTAAAAAGTGATTTTATTAAATACAGAAAGTAGGATTTCAGTGGTTTCAAGTAATAGCAGACAGAACAAAGTGAGTTACCAAACAAATGTCTATGTCTAATACAGTGAAAAAACTGAATACAGATAAAAACTTCACCCAGTAAGCTTCCTTTTACAGACTAGTCTCCTTCTAGTCTGGGTCCAGCAATCAATCACACCCCCTGTAGTTACTGTCCTTTGTTCCAGTTTCTTTCAGGTATCCTTGGGGGTGGAGAGGCTATCTCTTGAGCCAGCTGAAGATAAAATGGAAGGTTCTTCCAGGGGTTTAATTAGACTTTCTCTTGTGGGTGGATACCCCTCCCTCCCCCTGTGTAGAATTCCAGCTCCAAGATGGAGTTTTGGAGTCACATGGGCAAGTCACATGTCCATGCATGACTCAGAACTTACAGGTAGCAGCCATGGTTCACATGCTACCTTGAATGTCCTCATGTAGACTTCTTATATGGATTGGAACCTTCCAAGATCCATTGTCCGTTAAGTGCTTCTTGATTGGGCACTTAACTTGCAAATTCTTTCTAAAGAAGCTGACCAAATGCCTTACTAAGGTTATTTAAAATCAAACAAGTAAACAGACAATATTCATAACTTCGAATACAATGACATATGCATACAAATAGGATGAACATATTCAGTAGATTGTAACCTTCACAGAGATTTGTTACATGAAATATGTAGCATAAAACATATTCCAGTTATGTCATAGATACATTCATAAGTGTTGACGTCACCAGGCATCACCTTCACCCCAGGTAACTCAGGAGGGTGAAAAATCACAAGTGTCAAT
>NW_020677781.1:0-2428 GCF_002925995.2 Terrapene triunguis | reverse complement strand
GGGCATATCTCAGCCTCATTCTGAAGTTTTGCAGCATGGGATACAATTTCCCCTCCCAATAATGCAAAAGACTCAGAAAGGAAAATCCACCAAATCAGCTTATGGCTGACACTACTGGCAAGCAGCCACAAATTCTGTCTAGTCAGTGAGAAACAGCCTTCTGGAAGGCAACCAGAACAGCATCCTATAGCACTGGTTTGAGATAAAATGAAAAAGGACAGATATATGTAGCAGATGGCTTTCAGTGACATGCTACTTTAGGTTGTATTTTTGCAGGTGAATATTTCTGGTTAAATATTTATATATTAGAAGATAAATATAGCCTACAATCCCTAAAAATACACCTGACCTGCTAGACAGAGAACATTTTTATCACAAGCTACTATATGCTATTAATACAAGGTTTTTTCCTTGTTCGGCTTTTGGCTTAACACCAAAAAAGGTAAAGATATTTGACAAGCCAAACAATGTTGAAACTACTTGCCCTGAACCCAGTTGGTTATTAGTAAAGGTTAAATGAAACTGAAAGCTTTGAAAGTCTACAAGGATCTAAGAAAAATCTTCTAGTTAAAGAGTCTGAGGGAAAAAAATAACCTTGAAAACATGGATAACAATTGACTGGTATGTAGCTAGTCTAATTACATGGACTAAGGGCTTCCAAGAATTGAGAAATTGAATTGATGACCCAGAAAACAAGCTCCCATTATTAGGTTTATAGAAGGTATTTTTAGAGTGCAGAAAGAGAAGAGAAACCAAGATAATTTTCAGTAATTGATTAATATATTGCTACAGGTGTATAGGTTAGAACTCTTCTAAGACTGTGTAACAGAATGTTATGTGGTTAGGAAAGTTACCTGGCTGGCAGCATCTTTTAAGATATTTGTAAAACAGACAAATCTCAGAATAGAACAAATAAAACAATGCTAGCATGTACATTTTACTCTGCTTTTTTGGAGTTAAAAATTATGTATCCAGATTAAAGCCTTGTTCATCTTCAATTTAAGGATTTCATAACAGAATAACGAGAGAGAGCCATGGCTGAAATCTATGCTTTTTAAACACAACAAGGTGCAGGTGCTCTGTGGAAGCCAGATAGAGCTTTTATTGACAGCTGCTATATTGTATCTTTATAAGAGGGTAATAAACTATAGTCAAACTGTGGGGAAAATAGCTTTTGGAGACAAACACTAACCATCATCACCATCATCACACTCTATCTACTGCAGATGAAGTTCTTGACTTGGTGCCCCTATCCTGAGCAGAGTACACCCTATGTCTTGCAAAGTCAATCTCTCCATTTTCATTTCTGGAGGCAGCATCACCAGTGGTCCCTATCATATGTTATTTTCCATTCCACTCTATTCCATTCAGCATTTCTTCATGCGACATAACAAGGAACACCAAATGGCCATACAATGAATGTCTTCAAAATGTATTTCACTTTAATGTGTTTTCCCACACACTAGTTTGTTCTGTTTCTTTCTTAGCACTCCTCTTTCTATCTCCGGTTCTCAAGTTTTAGTTACTGGTCTTTCTTGAGGGTAAGACCTATGTTTCTGCTTTTTTTTAGTAATATGGGAGCTCTCTCTTTATGAAAGCTTACTCTCCCATTCAGCCTTGATTTCTCTTTCCATCACACTCCTGCTTTAGAATAACAAATATCTAGCGGGTCCAGAAACTCTTCAGCAGCCTCTAATTTTGACCCATCTAATCTCTTCTTCAATGTTTGTTACACATGATAGGGGTTCAAGTCCCTTTGAAAGTGTCTCTTGAAAATGTAACCCAACCACATAATTGTGGCCTTCTGTACATCCCTTGTACTCCAGATTAAGTTCTCTGATATTTCTAGCTGCATCAAAGTCTTTAGGGATTTAAAGTGAAGATGCCATCCACAATTCAGATGAGACTGAAGTGTACAAGACTTACATCCAACAAAGCCAACATTTTCCTTCTGTTTCCTACACTCAGTCTAATGCAAAAGTACTGGTTAATCTCAATCTAGCTGGGACAAATTTAAAAATGTAATAGTTTGTTATTTCTCTGTAATGCTTTAAATTTTGCTGTTTGTACTGCGGTATTCTCGGCTTCATTTTTTCCCCACTGCATACAGTAGTGTGAAATGACACTTGAAAGTCTTCATATCATCTTTCTTTGTACCATTGCCACCTCTCTCTCCTCCACCCAAACATAGTCCTTCTATTCTGAAGTATTTCAGGAGAGCTACCGCATAACACTATAACCAGAAACATATGTACACGGCTTTTTTACCAGACCTGAACTCTGGCAAGTGATGTTTTACCACCATTCACAGTCAGGAAGCTAACAACAGATTCAGGAAGGTAACAATAAATGAGATTGTGGCACCTTAGAGACTAACAAATTTATTAGAGCATAAGCTTTCGTGGGCTACAACCCACTTCTTCCGAAG
>NW_020677780.1:0-2247 GCF_002925995.2 Terrapene triunguis | reverse complement strand
ACAGTTCCCTCAGCCTCTCCTCGTAAGTCATGTGCCCCAGCCCCCTAATCATTTTTGTTGCCTTCCACTGGACTCTCTCCAATTTGTCCACATCCCTTCTGTAGTGGGGGGACCAAAACTGGACGCAATACTCCTGGTGTGGCCTCACCAGTGCCGAATAGAGGGGAATAATCACTTCCCTCAATCTGCTGGCAATGCTCCTACTAATACAGCCCAATATGCCGTTGGCCTTCTGGGCAACAAGGGCACACTGCTGACTCAGATCCAGCTTCTTGTCCACTGTAATCCCCAGGTCCTTTTCTGCAGAACTGCTGCTTAGACAGTTGTTCCCCAGACAGTAGCTGTGCATGGGATTCTTCCTTCCTAAGTGCAGGACTCTGCACTTGTTCTTGTAGAATCTCATGACTTTTTTTTTGGCCCAATCCTCCAATTTGTCTAGGTCACTCTGGGCCCTATCCCTACCCTCCAGCGTACCTACCTCTCCCCCCCAGCTAAGTGTCATCTGCGAACTTGCTGAGGGTGCAATTCATCCCATCATCCAGATCATTAATAAAGATGTTGAACAAAACTACTCCCAGGACCAACCCCTGGAGAACTCCGCTTGATACCGGCTGCCCACTAGACATGGAGTCATTGATCACTACCCGTTGAGCCCAACAAGCTAGCCAGCTTTCTATCTACCTTATAGTCCATTCATCTATTCCATACTTCTTTAATTTGCTGGCAAGAATACTGTGGGAGACCGTAACAAAAGGTTTGCTAAAGTCAAGATATATCACATCCATCACTTTCCCCATATCCACAGAGCCAGTTAGCTCATCATAGAAGGCAATCAGGTTGGTCAGGCATGACTTGCCCTTGGTGAATCCATGTTGACTGTTCCCAATCACCTTCCTCTCCTCCAAGTGCTTCAAAATGAATTCCTTGAGGATCTGCTCCATGATTTTGCCGGGGACTGAAGTGAGACTGACTGGTCTGTAGTTCCCTGGGTTCTCTTTCTTCCCTTTTTAAAATATGGGCACTCTCTTTGCCTTTTTCCAATCATCCAGGACCTCTCCCAATCGCCATGAATTTTCAAAGATAATGGCCAATGGCTCTGCAATCACATCAACCAACTCCCTCAGCACCCTAGGATGCATTAGATTTGGACCCACGGACTTGTGCATGTCCAGCTTTTCTAAATAGTCCTTAACTTGTTCTTTCACCACTGAAGGCTGCTCACCTCCTCCCCATACTTTGTTGCCCAGTGCAGCAGTCTGGGAACTGACCATCTCTTTGAAGAAGGAGGCAAAAAAAGCATTGAGTACTTCAGCTTTTTCTACATCATCTGTCACTATGTTGCCTCCCCCATTCAGTAAGGGTCCCACACTTTCCCATACCTTCTTCTTGTTACTAACATACCTGTAGAAACCCTTCTTGTTACCTTCACATCCCTTGCTAGCTGCAACTCTGATTGTGCCTTGGCCTTCCTGATTACACCCCTGCATGCTCTAGCAATATTTTTATACTCCTTCCCAGTCATCTGTCCAAATTTCCACTTCTTGTAAGCTTCCTTTTTGAGTTTAAACTCACCGACGATTTCACTGTTAAGCCAAGCTGGTCACCTGCCATATTTGCTATTCTTAATGAATATTGGGATGGTTTGTTCCTGCACCCTCAATAAGGCTTCTTTAAAATACGACCAGCTCTCCTGGACTCCTTTCCCCCTCATGTTATTCTCCCAGGGGATCCTGCCCATCAGTTCCCTAAGAGAGTCTAAGTCTGCTTTTCTGAAGTCCAGAGTCTCCATATTTTGCTACTCTCCTTTCTTCCTTTTGTCAGGATCCTGAACTCAACCATCTCATGGTCACTGCTTCCTGGGTTGCCACCCACTTCTACTTCCCCGACCAATTCTTCCTTCTTTGTAAGCAGCAGGTCAAGAGGAGCACAGCCCCTAGTGGGTTCCTACAGCACTTGTACCAGGAAGTTGTCCCCAACACTCTCCAAAAACTTCCTGGATTGTCTGTGCATTGGTCTATTGCTCTCCCAGCAGATGTCAATGTGATTGAAGTCCACAAGGTCCTGTGATCTGGAAACTTCAGTTAGTTGTCTGAAGAAAGCCTGGTCTACCTCATGCTTGTGATTCCGTGATCTATAGCACACGCCCAATATGACATCACCCTTGTTGCTCTCTCCTCTAAACTTAACCCAAAGACTCTCGCCAGGCTTTTCTCTAGTTTCATACCGGAGTTCTGAGCAGTCATACCG
>NW_020677779.1:0-1051 GCF_002925995.2 Terrapene triunguis | reverse complement strand
GAGGACGATCCCAGGTGAAATTCATCGCTAGCAGTGTTCTGGATTCAGTTTCTCATCTTTAGCAACTGACACAAACGAATCTCGGGTAAATGCCCAACAGGATGATCCAGGAGAAATCCGTAAAATCCGTAAAAGTAATCTGGATTGACTTGCTCATGATTTGCAATTTTGTCGAAGGGATCTCTGCCAAATTTCAAGTAGTGCATCCTACTGATATTTGCAGTAGAATTCCATGAGAAAGTCGTGTCTAGCTATGATCTGTAATGAAGGGTTCATGTCAGGAACGGAACACAGCCAAATGCCCAGCAGTACTCTGTAATGGCATTTGCAGCAGAATTCCAAGGGAAATTCGTGCCAAGCTATGAAATGGAATGAATTTTTCATGTTTAGCAATTGTCACGAACGGATCTCTGCCAAATGCCCAGCTCTGCATCCGAATTGCATTTGAAGGACGATACCAGGTGAAATTAATCTTTTGCAGTGATCTGGATTCAGTTTCTCATCTTTATCAACTGACACAAACGAATCTCGGGTAAATGCCCAACAGTGCATCCGAATGGCATTTGGAGGATGATCCCAGGAGACATTCAGACCTATGAGTAAACTTACATGACTTGCTCATGTTTAGCTATTTTCACGAAGGGATCTCTTCCAAATGCACAGCAGTGCATCCGAATGGCATTTGGAGGACTCAACCATTAGAAATTAAACCGTAAGAGTAATCTGGAATGACTTGCTCATGTTTAGCTATTTTGAAGAAGGAATCTCTGCCAAATTGCCAGCAGTGCTTCCGAATGGCATTTGGAGGACGATCCGAGGAGAAATTCATCCCTAGCGGTGATCTGGATTGAGTTGCTTATCTTTAGCAACTGTTACAAACGAATCTCGGGTAAATTCCCAACAGTGCACCCGAATGGCATTTGGCAGAGATCCCTTCGACAAAATTGCTAATCATGAGCAAGTCATTCCAGATTACTCTTACGAATTAATTTCTAATGGGATCTTCCTCCAAATGCCATTCGGGTGCACTGTTGGGAATTTACCCGAGATT
>NW_020677778.1:0-1323 GCF_002925995.2 Terrapene triunguis | reverse complement strand
GCCCCGGCGGGGGCTCGGCTCTCCCCCCGACCCCGGCGGCCAGAGCGGCCGGCTGCCGGGGCGAGGGCGGGGGGGGCGGCGAGCCCGGCTGTGGCCCCGCGCTCCCCGGCGGCCGGAGCGCCGCGCCGCCCCCCTCCAGGTGCCGCCCCAAGCACCAGCTTGGGTGCCTGGTGCCTGGAGCCGGCCCTGCCTGTCTATGTGCAATTCAGGTGCTTTTCAGGATGAATATGCAAAAAATACTCCTTCCTTTGCCTCTCCTTGAAATGGGCTGTACACTTTCTCACCAGTACTGGAAGGAGCACCAATTCTTTTTCTCTCCTTCCTGTGCCTAGTGGGAGTGGGAGCTCATATTTTCTTTCTTGCCCTGCCCTCCTGCTGAGGAAGGTGGCTCCAGTCATCTCTCTCAGGAGAGGAGTGTTATACCAATAAAAACTAGCAGGATCTTATTAAAGGGGACAAGATAAAGATGCCACATTTATTATGATAACGATTTGATTTATGACCAATAACTAATATCTTAATCCTTATACACACACATTATACCTAATACCTATACACACACACACACACACACACACTCATTAGATGTTTTGCAGCTGCTGCATAGTTAACAGTCCTGCTTGAGTCTGTGGCTTGAGTTTGCAGCTTGGGTTCGTAGCTTGTGGCGGCTAACTGGCCAGGAAAGCCGGGCACAAGGACGAGCTGGGTCTCTGTTGGGCATGCACCGATGCCCTTCCATGTTGGCAGCAGAATGTTACCCTCCTCCAAAGTTTTCCATCTTACCTATCCTTTTTGTAGGCTTTAGTTTGAATCCAGAGTCTATAGGTCTTGCTGTGTTATGCTCCCTTCAGGTTTGGTGATTGATTACCCGTTAATTGCAGACATGACTTTCAGACTCGGACCGGGCTTTGATCTTCCCTTTATTGTACCTTTTCTTTTTAGGGTGGATTTTTCTTACTTTGTTAGGGCTCTTGTCTGCATCTTCAGCCGTTGGTGTTTGAACTCTGTTTAATCAGGACAGGCTGGGGCTGGAGGTTGATTTTATCATTTATACATACCTCATTTACACATTTAAACTAAACTAATAAGATTACAGCAGGGTTTGCAAAAATGAAGGTTGCAGCAAGCCCTTACAAAATGGAGTGAGCGTTTTAAAATGGGGTTTGAATTACAATATGGCAAACAGTGAACAGAAGTTACAATATAGACAAGTATAATGGATGGCAAACAGTGAACAGAAGTTACACTGTAGGCAAGTGTAATAAATGGTGAACAGAAGTTACAATACTGAAACAGTGCAAGTCTTAGGCCTGGTCTACACTA
>NW_020677777.1:0-2517 GCF_002925995.2 Terrapene triunguis | reverse complement strand
TTAGCCTCTAAGGATAGAACAAGAAGCAATGGGCTTAAACTGCAGCAAGGGAGGTTTAGGTTGGACATTAGGAAAAAGTTCCTAACTGTCAGGGTGGTTAAACACTGGAATAAATTACCTAGGGAGGTTGTGGAATCTCCATCTCTGGAGATATTTAAGAGTAGGTTAGATAAATGTCTATCCGGGATGGTCTAGACAGTATTTGGTCCTGCCATGAGGGCAGGGGACTGGACTCGATGACCTCTTGAGGTCCCTTCCAGCCCTAGAATCTATGAATCTATAATATTGACAGTTTTGTCAGGTTTTTGTAGATCCTCTGGAATTTGGATATAGGAACTGCTTGTGAAGACAGCTATAGCAGCATGGGACTCAACGAGCTCCTCAGGATTTGCAGGGAGAGAGCTCCACAGCCGAGGGGCAAACATTAACTTTTCTTTGTAAAAAAGACAGAGTCAGGATGTCTCAAAGGAAAGGACAGAGTCACCTGCAGCTCAGCATCGATGGGATTTTGTTGGCTTAATTTTAAAATGTTGGGGTGAATTGTGAGCCTTCCTTCCCATAACAGGAATAAGTTCCACCCACTCACTAACCCTTAGTCCAGGGCTTCCTCGTGGCAGTAGCATGCGGGAGGTACCCTGAAGGAGCCCAGCTACTGAAGTGAAACCCTCCAACAGCTATGGAGAGACAGGAAGGGACGTTTGTCATTAGACAAAATAGAAGTTTCCCACGACAGCCAGCAACAATGATAATTATGGAAGGCCCTTCATGAGTGGAACCTGGAAAATAAATACCCCCGAGAGACTCAGTAAAGATGGAGCAGGCACCACACACACACACACACCACCATCTCCCTGCCTCATGAAAGCTATGTAGGCCCATAATAGACTATAAATGATCACGTCAACATCATTTATTTTTTTTAAAAGGGAGAGTCACAGGAAATATGACAACCAACCTTTACATCTTCTGTAACTATTCAAGTTTTACACACTCAACATCCAATAAAAACATAATAATAAAATAACATTAGGCAACACCCATGTCTTAAAGGCTAATGTTTCTTTTCTTACCAAAGAGAGAAACATTATTGTGGGTCAAGTGGAAATGTTTTCAGAACCCACTGGAGAGTGTGTGTTGCAGGTCTCACTCTGTGACCAGTCCAAAGAAGATACGTGTCTGTTGCAGTGGTAAGAGTTGACTCTTTGGCTCATGCTGTAGTAACTCATGCTTTTACTTCTGGAGGTTACCATTTCAATCTCTGGTGTGTCAGTCAGGATGACAACTGTCACAGTTTCAGGACCAGTGAATTTTCCCAAGCACAAATATAAGACCAATTATTAGAAAGACATATTTCTCACCCATGAGTCATTTCTGCCTCCTGCTTTTTGCCAAGAATACCAGTACCTTCAAACTCACACATACAAAACTCAAATTACCTGCACCATAAAGGTACAACCCCCACCACACTATCACTCACCAACATCCAGGAGTAGTACTAAAGGTGAATTGAGGGAGAATAGCAGGGGAGAAAAAGGACAATGGTTGGCTGTGCAAGCAAGGATAAGACATATACTGTCTGTCCTCTGCTTGATGTCCACAGCATCCTGACCTCTTACCCTACCATTCCACCCCAGATACATATAGAATCTCCATACAATAATATAGGTATAAGCTCACTAAGAACATTAAATGCGAGAGAGAGAAAACAAGCAAATCTAGAGCACTGATCCAAGAATAAGGTAGTGGAGGCTAAGCAATTTTTAAATTCTTCCCTCCTACTTATAGTTGTAAATAGGACTACAAAAAGAAAAGAAAACATTAACATGGCATCAGACTTTGAAAGCAAAATATATAGTAGCTTTTCCCCAATACTTAACCCCAAAATTCTGTTTCCTATGAAAAACAATTAACAGTAATGTATTTCAAACCCATTCACTCTTTGATGCAACATAAAATAATCTAAAGCAGTGGTTCTCAAACTAGGGCCGCCGCATGTTCAGGGAAAGCCCCTGGCGGTCTGGGCTGGTTTGTTTACCTGCTGCATCTGCAGGTTCGGCTGGTCGTGGCTCTCACAGGCCGCGGTTCGCCGCTCCAGGCCAATGGGGGCTGCAGGAAGTGGCGCGGGCCGAGGGACATGCTGGCCGCCCTTCCTGCAGCCCCCATTGGCCTGGAACGGCAAACCGCGGTCAGCGGGAGCCGCGATCAGCCGAACATGGGGACGCGGCAGGTAAACAAACCAGCCCAGCCCGCCAGGGGCTTTCCCTGAACAAGTGGCGGCTCTAGTTTGAGAACCACTGATCTAAAGAACATTTCTACACAGACTGGCCAAGTCACTAATAACAAGGTAGATTTCTCAAATCACAATTAACAGCAGTAAAATCAAACCTGCAGCATTACCACACTATATTATTCTCTCAAACTAAGGAGTACTGCAGTACAATGTCATGTACCTTAATCCCTAGAGCAGGGGTCTGCAACGCTGGCACACGGCTCGCCAGGGTAAGCACCCTGGCGGGC
>NW_020677776.1:0-3238 GCF_002925995.2 Terrapene triunguis | reverse complement strand
TGGCCGCGGTTCGCTGCTCCAGGCCAATGGGAGCTGCTGGAAGTGGCGTGGGCCGAGGGACATACTGGCCGCCGCTTCCAGCAGCTCCCATTGGCCTGGAGCAGCGAACCGCGGCCAGTGGGAGCCGCGATCGGCCAGACCTGCGGACGCGGCAGGTAAACAAACCGGCCCGGTCTGCCAGGGGCTTTCCCTACCCAAGTGGCGTCCCAAGTTTGGGAAACACTGATCTATAGATACCGTGAGATACTGGTCCCATTTCTTCTCTATTCAATAGCATTAACATTTATTGAAAGGTACCTCCATTAGTTGTTCATCCAGTTTGACTTGCTTTTTTCTTAGCCCTTCATTTTCCAAATTGATGGTTTCCAATTCATGCTCAAGTGAATTCATCTGACTGATCTGTAAAAAGAGAAGATCTTCCCTTAGGAATGTTGTTTCGCTTGGAAAGAACTGTATATCTAACAGAAATACCCACAAAACGTTCTGAGAGCTATGAGATGCTTTCCTGGAAGTATCTGAATAATCCTATTAAATGCCTGTCCCCTGCCTTCCACTCTTCTAACGATTTCCTTCCCCCCCCCTTCAGTTTTTTTGTACATAAAATAAGAATAAGGCATAATAAGATTTAAAACTAACTGGAGTTTTATAAACAAAATTGTTTGTAAGCGGTTTAATACAAATAATTAATTTATATTTTAACCATTCATATTCTATATAATGAAATACTTCAAGCATAGTTACGGTTAGGTAGCAAATGGTTAACACATTATGAGAAATGTATGTATAGGTTGTTATGTCGGTTGTTTTTGTTGTGTGTACATGTATGTATGTGTGTACATGTACGTATGTACACACAACATTTTGTAAAAAGTTAACAGGAAAAAAGAAATGTAGTTTGGCTTATGGTTTTATCTACTTTGTTTAATAACATCTACATTAAACCATATATCTCAGTACTTCAAGAAAAACCGCTAGTAAGGAGACAAAGAATAAGTAAGCAAGTACTCAATGTTTGCAATGTTGTAGCCATGTTGGTCCCAGGACTCTCTCAAGTATTCAATATCAGACTAATACTAAACACATTTGACATAAATGGAAACCATCTCTAAGACTGATGTAGAAAGGCAGAACCCCTAAACTGCAGGTTGAAGAATGTGTGAAATAACAGAGGTTCTGAATCTCATGAACTAAAGCTGGGATACAAGAGCGGCGTATCCAAGGACTCTTCAAAAAAAGGCCAAAGGATACATGTTGTTTAGAGTTTGTGTGTTCCAATACTACATTTTACTCTGAGCAGGTTCAGGGTTAGCTTTCATTGTCAGGAACAGGACAGGTTGACCACTTAACAGCCTTGCAGTCTTGCTTTGGTAAATTGCAAACCTCCCAGAGCAATAAGAGCCAAACTTAATAGCTAATGTTCTTCATTTCTGGTTTGGCTTTGTTTTACTTTCAACACACTGTATATTTTATACACGCATCCTTCTTGCGAGTAGGATGGGCGGGTGCCTGGGACACGCCAAAAGCCAAAAATAATGCTTCTACTTCATAGGAAAATTGCCATTTTCAGGCTAGCTTTGCCCACCAAGGGGAAAGAAACAGAGAGTGCAAGCAATAACCAGGCGAGCTTTGAGGGTCAGTTTTTCTCAGATTTCTCTGTAGTCTATACAGAACAAATACTTACACAAGGCCCAGAGTGCAACCTGGTATTCTGAAACTTCAGTAGTGGAACAAGAAATGTGGCTTTCGACATGAAATTCGTATAGTCAAGATTAAGGACCTGTGCCTGACAGTACTTCATGCATGCAGATGAGCAAGTGCTTAGAGAGACCCATCCTGATCATGCTGGACAGGCTGCAGAACCTCACTCAGGACACAGACACCATAAATATGTAAAACGTTGCACACCTACACCATTCATGTCACCTATTTATCTATACACAGAAAACCCAAGAGTGCCTGCCCAAGTTCCATCAGATTTCACAAGAGCAGCACACAACTCACAAAGAAGATTTCTATGTAGCTGAGTAAAATTATAGAGTTTCAGCTGATCAAATGCCATTGCAGCAAAACTGAGTGACGCATTGAAGCCAGAAAAAGTGTTATTTGTTTTACGGTCTGAAACTAACCCTCCTGTGAGCAGAAGACAATTCCTTCTGAAGCTGTTCACACTCCCTCTTCAAGCTTAATTTCTCTTGCTCTATGGCTTTCACAATACCAGACTGGCTTTGATGTTTTTGGTGCTTCATGGAAAGGATCGCAGATTCCAACTGCCGGATCTAATGAGAGCACAGATTGAACAAGGAACACAGAAAGGCATCGTAGAGCATTAAGAATCTGTTTTCTATTCAAGGTTCCACTGGCTAGCATATCCAAACTGACCTGATCTAATGCAAATCAAATTTCAATGAACTGAATTAAAATGTAAGCTACCAACCTATTTCCTAGCCACAATATTTTCTAGTTATTTTTATACATTTAGTAAAGTAACTCTGAACAGAGTCCGCCCTTCTCTCTACTACTGGGAATCAAAAAATTTGTGAATTCCAGTAAAGCAGTGGTTCTCAACCAGGGATACATGTACCCCTGGGGTATGCAGTGGTCTTCCAGGGGATACATCAACTCATCTAGATAGGTGCCTAGTTTTATAACAGGCTACATAAAAAGCACTAGCAAAGTCAGTACAAACTAAAATTTCATACAGACAATGACTTTATACTGCTCTATATACTATACACTGGAATGTAAGTACAATTTATATTCCAATTAATTTATTTTATATCATAATTATATGGTAACAATGAGAAAGTAAGCAATTTTTCAGTAATAGTATGCTGTGACACTTTTGTATTTTTATGTCTGATTTTATAAGCAAGTAGTTTAAGTGAGGTGTAATGGGGGGTATGCAAGACAAATCAGACTCCTGAAAGGGGTACAGTAGTCTGGAAAGGTTGAGAGCCACTGCAGTAAAGGTCTTCTTTAAAAAGGAAGTTTAATGGTTTTCAATTAATTTACAAGCCAGCCTATAGCAGTTTTCTATTAAGGTTAGATTAAACACGATGAGTTCTCAACCATCAAGTCTCCCTAAAACAGGAGCACTGTTTTTAAAACAAAAAAGTTCATAAGCCTTGGTCTACTCCAGGGGTCGGCAACGTTTGGCACGTGGCTCGCCAGGGTAAGCACCCTGGCGGGCCGGGCCAGTTTATTTACCTGCTGACGCGGAAGGTTCGGCCGATCGCGG
>NW_020677775.1:0-2279 GCF_002925995.2 Terrapene triunguis | reverse complement strand
GCATGAAGGACAGAGGCCATAACAGGGACGCACAGCAGTGCCGCATGAAAATTAAGGAGCTAAGGCAAGCCTACCACAAAGCCAGAGAGGCAAACGGAAGGTCCGGGGCAGAGCCGCAGACATGCCGCTTCTACCCTGGCTGCATGCCATGCTAGGGGGTGCAGCCACCACTACCCCAACCCTGTGCTTTGACTCCATCAATGGAGAATCACGAAACACGGAAGCGGGTTTGGGGGACGAGGAAGATGATGATGAAGACATTGAAGATAGCTCACAGCAAGGAAGCGGAGAAACCGGTTTCCTCAACAGCCAGGATACGTTTTTCACCCTGGACCTGGAACCAGTAACCCCCAAACCCACCCAAGGCATGCTCCCAGACCCTGAGGGCACACAAGACACCCCTGGTGAGTGTACCTTTGTAAATATTACACATGGTTTAAAAGCAAGCATGTTTAATGATTAATTTGCCCTGGCATTCACGGCCAGTACAGCTACTGGAAAAGTCTATTAATGTGTATGGGGATGGAGCGGAAATCCTCCAGGGACATCTCCAGAAAGCGCTCCTTGATGTACTCCCAAAGCCTTTGCAAAAGGTTTCTGGGGAGGGCTGCCTTATTCTGTCCTCCATGGTAGGACACTTTACCATGCCAGGCCAGTAGCACATAGTCTGGAATCATTGCATAACAAAGCATGGCAGCGTATGGTCCCGGTGTTTTCTGGCATGCAGACAACATCCATTCCTTATCTCTCTTTGTTATCCTCAGGAGAGTGATATCATTCACGGTCACCTGGTTGAAATAGGGTGATTTTATTAAGGGGACGTTCACAGGTGCCCGTTCCTGCTCTGCTGAACATAAATGTTCCCCGCTGTTAGTGATCATCCCAGAGAATTGGGTGTGGGGGGGAGGGGTGGGGGGTTAGTTGGGTTTGTGCTGCATGTTAACCCGGAAACCGCAGCCCCTCCTTTTAAATTGCAAACCCATTTTAAATGGCCAACCCAATGGCCACTTGGTATGGGAAATGAGAGCGCTGCTGTTTGAAACCATTCCCACATGTTATGAAGGTCAAAAAAGCCAAAAGACTGTGGCTTACCATGGCTGCCTGCAAGCCGAATTCTGTTGCCTGGCACTGTGTGAGTGATCTCTCACACCAAACCGGCAGGCCCTCAATATAAGAGGAAAAATGCGACCTTGTAACAAACGCACATGTGCTGTGTAATGTGAACAACAAGATTTAACATGAAAGAGTGTACCCATTGTTCTCTAAAATTTGTCTTTTTAACTACCACCTCTCCCGTCTCCTCCACCAGCTGCAAATGTTTCTCCTTCGCAGAGGCTAGTGAAGATTAGAAGGCGAAAAAGGCGCACCCGGGATGACATGTTCTCGGAGCTTCAGATGTCCTCCCACGCTGACAGAGCACAGCAGAATGCGTGGAGGCAGACAATGTCAGAGTGCAGAAAAGCACAATATGAATGCGAGGAGAGGTGGCGTGCTGAATCGCGAGCTGAAGAGAGCAAGTGGCGGGCTGAAGATGATAGGTGGTGTCAGCTTGCAGACAGAAGGCAAGAGTCGATGCTCCGGCTGCTGGAGCATCAAACTGATATGCTCCAGCATATGGTTGAGCTGCAGGAAAGGCAGCAGGAGCACAGACCGCTGCTACAGACCCTGTGTAACCAACAGCCCTCCTCCCCAAGTTCCATTGCCTCCTCACCCAGATGCCCAAGAACACTGTGGGCGGGCCTCCGGCCACCCAGCCACTCCACCCCAGAGGATTTCCCAAGCAACAGAAGGCTTGCCTTCAAAAAGTTTTAAAGTTTTAAAGTGCAGTATGTCCTTGTCCTTATCTCCTCCCACACCCCGCCGGTGCGTCCCTCCTCCTCCACTCCTCCCGGGCTACCTTGGCAGTTATCCCCCTATTTGTGTGATGAATTAATAAAGAATGCATGAATGTGAAGTAACAATGACTTTATTGCCTCTGCAAGCAGTGATCGGAGGGGAGAGTGAACCGGGGGGGTGGTTCATCAAGGAGAAACAAACAGAACTTTCACACCGTAGCCTGGCCAGTCATGAAACTGGTTTTCAAAGCTTCTCTGATGCGCCCTGTGCCCTGCTGTGCTCTTCTAACTGCCCTGGTGTCTGGTTGTGCGTAATCAGCGTCCAGGCGATTTGCCTCAACCTCCCACCCTGCCATAAATGTCTCCCCCTTACTCTCACAGATATTGTGGAGTGCACAGGAAGCAGTAATAACAATGGGAATATTGGTTTCACTGAGGTCTATC
>NW_020677774.1:0-6574 GCF_002925995.2 Terrapene triunguis | reverse complement strand
GATTTCCAGAACCTCTGCCAGGATTTCCTTGAGTTCTCTGAAGCCATTACCATATTTGGCTGCCCAACCTAAACTTGGACCCAGCTTTCCCAGCCGCCCCAAGGGGACAGTTTGAGCTGAGATGGAGTATAACACTCAGGTGGAGACATCTCCACTCAGAGTCCCAATGCTGCTGACACTCGCCCCTAGCCCTGTCCTCTTTGGGGGTTTCTCTCTCTTTTCTTCTTATTGTTTCTATATATATATAAAAGGCTGAATTCTTACCCTGCCCTGCTGTGTGACTTTTTACCAATCTTTACATAGTCTGCAATATATCTTTATAAGTAACCAGCTACTAGGATCATGAGTGCACAAGAAACAACTTAAATTAGATTAAGATGGAGAAGCATGATTGGGTGGCTAGATACGCATGGATGGCTATTTGGGAGCGAGTCTTCTGTACCTATCTGTGTCTAGGGTGACCACACATCCTGCTTTGGCCGGGACAGTCCCTTTTTTCAGACCTACCCCGTCCTGACTTTTTGTAAAAAATGTGGGGTGTTGATGAATGTGCAGGGAGGGGGGAGCGGCGATGCCAGCCCTGCATGAGGGGGAGACAGGACTCGCACGGGGGCAGGCATGGCTCAGGCCCACCCGCAAATACGATAGTCTGCTGTCAGTGGGAGTCCTGCTATTGACTTCAAGGGGAGAAGGATTAATCTCTTAGTCCCGGACTGCCAAATGTATTTAGGCACCTAACTCCTATGGAAATCAATGGGAATTAGGCACCTAAATGCCTATGAGAATCTGGGCCCCAGTGCATTTACTGTTGTAACTTTGGAAGCACTAGCTCAAAGCTTGTGAAGTGGCAACAAGAAGTTGCACAAAGTGGCAGATCTCGGAAGCTTGAAACAATTCAATTCCCCCTCCTCCCGCCCTCTTTCACTTGGCGAATTTTTCACGTGGATCCCTTTTATTATTTTTTATTGTGGTAGCACCTAAAAGCCCCAGTCACAGACCATAGACCCTGTGCTAGGAGCTGTATGAACAAAGAACAAAACCACAGCCCTGGCCCCAAAGAGCTTCCACTCTAAACACGTTTCAAACCATGCAGCTTGAACAGAGGATTGAAGCGGGGCTGAGACTTTGAAACTTAGAAAGCTCAGTCCATAGCTAACCAAGAGGTAGCTCCCCCACCTCATGACCACATAAGTCCTGAGGAGCAGGGTGATACCAGCCCGGCTGGAAATGTTACAGAATTCTGTCTAAGCAGCTGCCCGGTTCGCACAAAGCACCAGGTGACAGCGAGTTCCCATTTCCAGTAGCTGTTTTAAGCTAAGACGAATCCCTCATACTGGAGTCAAATTGAATCCTTGTGGATGAAACCCCTCGAGAGGCAGGTAACAGCTTTTTGAGGAGATTAATTATGTAACAAGCAGGGCCAGGGGTAGCTTTGCAATACAGCAGAACCTCAGAATTATGGACACTCCGGGACTGGAGATTGTTCGTAACTCTGAAATGTTTGTAACTCTGAACAAGCCATTATGGGCTGCTCCTCAGGGCCGACTGCTCGGAGTGGGGGCGCACAGCTCTGCAGGGGCTGCCTGGCAAGTGGCCACGAAGACCCGAAACCACACACACGGTCGCTGTGATGGACTGCCCCATCAGCCTGTGACCCCAGCTCTGTTACAGACTCTACGACGGGAAAACATGGTACGATCCGCAGAAAGGCGGGAAACTGTCTGAGGTGATGGAACCTTGGGGATCGCCCAGTGGCGGGAAAAACCCGTTCAGTCCAGTTTTATCCAGACCAGACTGACAGTGTACAGAAGGTCACAAGATGGAGTCACAAGATGACAGTTTTCAGGCTCCATTTTGGATTGCCACAGTGTCCTTCAAATCACTGATCATTGGGTCTGATACCCACACATAATTTAATAAACCGTGTGTAATGAACCAGAAAACAATACAACAGTCCATACCCAACATGACCCCGAATTCTATAGGCTGTTTAGGTTCTCATTAACGTTGGCATACCACCTTTATCTTGCGATTAAGGCATGTGTTAGAGACAATATCTGTTGTTACAGCATTTATTATTTAAATTTAAGACCTTGTACTTTCACAATATTACCAAAGTCTTGCAGTCCTCAGTCTACAGGTTCTTGCGATTCAGCTTGTCTTACTCATGTCTACTACATAGTGCCTCTAAATAC
This sequence comes from Terrapene triunguis, assembly GCF_002925995.2. NCBI lineage: Eukaryota > Metazoa > Chordata > Testudines > Emydidae > Terrapene > Terrapene triunguis. The sequence goes on along the minus strand of NW_020677774.1, from coordinate 4,379 downwards.
TGATCAATCTTATACTTTTATACAGGGCCGGCTCCATCTTTTTTGCCGCCCCAAGCAGCGAACCGGGAGGGGGCGGGGGGGAAGAGAAAGCCGATCAGCGGCACTTCGGTGGCAGCTCAATTGTGCTGCTCCCTCTCTTCCTCTTCGGCGGCACTTCAGCAGATGCTCAAAGAGGAAGAGAGAGACTGAGGGACCCGCCACCAAATTGCCCCCGAAGACCTAGACGTGCCACCCCTTTCCATTGGCCACCCCAAGCACCTGCTTCCTTCGCTGGTGCCTGGAGCCGGCCCTGCATAATCCTACAAATCAACTCCGGTGAATTTACAATGATTATATATATTATATAACATACTGATTAATCATAACATCACACAATAAATGGATACTAAACTAAAATCATTGGCTACAGAGACTAGCACAGAGACTGCAGGGTGTGAGTAGACTCCAGTGGAGCCAGCTGGGACTTGGGGAGTGGGACAACAGGCAGGAAAAGTCTGGAGGTGACCTGATAAAGAGGTGCGCATGGATGCACTTGAGGAAGGACTGGCAAACTTTATTTAGAAATATTTGTTAATGTAATAAACCCAAACCTGAGATGGGCTGTGAAAGGGCTTGTGAGTTATTGCAGAAGCCCCTCGAAAGGGGGAAACTGAGGCAGGGGGCTGCCTGCTGGACTGGCTTGAGGCCATGAGGGGGGTGCATGGGAGGAGGCTGTTGCAATAGGACAGTTCTAAGCACTGAATGTTTGCAAGGTGGAAAGAAGGTGACCAGAGTTTGGTGTCACCGGGCTGGGATACAGCACCAGCTGCCCCTAATTTACCCCTGAAATTGCCAAGAAATTCAAAGCCAAAGCTGAAGCTGAGGTAAACAGCCCTAATACTCAGGCCCTGTGCTTAACTTTCCAACTCTGACCCGTCCCTCCCACAGGGTTACGTTGCTCTCCAGGGCAGGGACTGTCTCTTTGTTATACGGGTGTGCAGCACCTACAACCAGGTACCTCCCATTTTTGATCGGGGCCTCTAGGTGCTCCTGTGATACACACAATAAATAATCAGACTGTAAGATGTTTGGGGCAGGGACTTTTTGGTTTTTGTTCGTACAGTGCCTAGCACAATGAAGGGAGGCAGCTCCTATGTGCCATTGTAATATACCTAATAAATAATCTGAATTTGCAGATTGCTGCAATGTGATGCTGGCTTCTCCCGTTGCAAAAAAAGAAAGAAGATACATTTCAGCCCCTTTCTTGCCTGCGAACGTAACTAAAACAGCTCTGACAAACAGGCTAGACATAAAAATACAAACACAAAGAATGAGCAAGAAAAGCAAAACATATAGGCCAAAAAAAAATTATATAAACATAAGAGGTGCAAATTGTCTGATTTATTTGCATAATCAAGGCAGGAAACAAAGGTCTCCTGGGTTCTGCTCCTGAGTGTGGGAAGCTATGTCCATGTACGTGGGAAGTCTATTGGTTGAAACAGGGAACTAGGGGTCTGGACTCCTGGGTTCTATTCTCAGAACAGCGAGGGAATATTGTCCAGCATTTAGAGCAGAGAACCCAGGAGTCCTAGCTCCTAGCCTGATTCTCAGAACAGCTTGGGAATATTTTCCAGAGTTTAGAGCACAACGACCAGGAGTCAGGACTCCTGGGTTCTAACACTCCTAATTCTATCACTGCCCTGTTGTGGGTGAGTCACATGAGCATTCCGTGCCTCAGTTTACCCACCTGGGAAACGAGTATAATCCTTCTCTCTTAGTGGAGCTTCATAGCTGTGAAGTTGTTTCACTCTTGTTGTTACTCCAAGAATTTATTTGGTGTCCATCCCTGTGGTATCTGGGCATGGCACAAAGATTAACTGCAGACGTTTCAGATCTCAATAAGAGATCAGAGCCCTTCATCCCCTCCCGCTGTTTGAACTGACTAGGAAACCGGGGTTGAATCGGCTGTGAAAGGCCTGTACTCTTGCAGCTTCGTCTGAAAGGGGCAGGATCATATAGGGGACAAACTCCAGATAAATCCCTGCGGATACCTCTGGGAAGGAAGCTGGCAGCTTTTTACCGACTGAAAAAACAGCTGTTTAGGACAGGAAGTGAAGACAAATTCCATATGCAAAAGGAACTGCAGGGGGAAGTGAGGGAGATAAAATTGTACCAAAGTGGACACTGGAGCAAACATCCGGACTCTTGTCATAGTGGCACGGTATCTGTAAATACTACAGCATTGCCAGGCCCTCTGATTTCGGCCTTCTTGCAGTGCTTCTATATCGTGATGCCAACTTTTCCCAACCTAGCGCTAAAAATTTCCCAAATCTGGTGAAAAATTCCCAGATAAAGTTTTTTATTTCAAAATCTCAAAGGAACGTAATATGTGTGTTTTTAATAACTATATAATATATATTATATCCAAATTATTCTTATTCGTTCAAGATATTTCACATTTATTATAATTTTTATTCGTATAGACATGTTTTTCAATTTTAAACTTATGTTACTTATACAGTAAATAAAATATTTAACACATGAGGAGTAGGATTGAAATTATAGCAAACAATGTATTTTACACAAACTTCACTAAAGTATTACAATACAAAAGTATTAATGCAAAAGTATTAATAAGTACAGCATGTGCCCTGCAGTGTACTGTACATCAAAGTTACTTTGAAAAAAGAAAAAGTAAACATATGATTATAAAATAAGATAAAAAAGCAAACAGAAAGAACAAATAACACTTTTATATAATTTTCCTTATTATTGTAATCTCTGAGTTTCATCCATTTTCTGACTCATGGTCTGAGTTGTCACTAGGAACATCATTACCATCATTAATATTTTTACTGGTTTTATCACTGTCATTTTTACTGTACATATTTTTACAATGTAAATACAAGTGCTTAATAGTAATTACAAAATGAGAACATTTCTCTTGCTTTGCTTTCAAAGCTGACCTTAGTGTTTTGGTTGTCATACAGTTTCTTTTTTTGGTTTTTATGTCAGTTACCATGGAAAAAATTCTTTCACATGCTGCATTTGAATGCGGTAATGTGAAAACCTTTTTAGTCAGTTCAGATATATTTGCAAACATGAATTGACCTGAATAATCTAACTTCATTAATTTTCAATTTTTCTACAAGTTCCTCGGTCTCAGTTTGCACCAAAACATTGCTAATTCTAGCAGTACATTTATCTTTCTTTAATGTTACAGCCTCAGCAATTTTGGAATCAGGGAAACATTTTTTAACTACTTCAGTCAAGTGTTCTACAGATTGAATACTGACATTGTGTTCAGCAAAGTAACAGGCCATTCTAATCTCTGCATTTTTAACTTGCTCTTCAAATTTTTGTGCCTTTTTAATTTCACAATCTTGTTTATTAAACATATCATTAATTTTCTTTGTATTAGATACTGTCTCAACCTTTTGTTTATGTTTTTTACCATTAGCGTGCTTATCTAACTCACTAGTACCTGCCTGGATTTTTACATCACAACATTTGCAATAAGCTAAAAAACCATTGTTTTCTACTTTCTGCAGCCAGTCTTTGTATTTACCTTCTTGAAGCCATGAGTCTTGTAAGGCTTTTTTGAAAGTAGATGGCTTCTCTTTTGGTGGAAGATCACCTCGAGTCTTCAATACTCAGTCGGGGGTGCTATCTCGTTGTTTTCGTTTCGACGTGGACGGATCTTTGTCTACTCCTGCAGTCATCCTCCTCTTCTCACCAGCCTTACCGGTCTCTTTATTCATTTTTTACTTTAGATAAAAAATGGAAAGAGATCTCTGAAATAATGGAATGTGATAATTAGTATAATGTATATTTCAATTTATATTTAAATCAAAGAAGGGAACATATTATATATTATTACCTAACACAGTAGATATTTAATATCTGCCTGGAGGAAGGTGCTGTTACAAATTTATGAACAGCTGAAGGCTCTGGTCCACATTCTCTGTGCAACTGCAAGCATGAAATACAAAATTTTAGAGATTTAATGACGGATCAAGAAACTAATCATAATCAGTAAGTATTGCAATATATTTAATTATTGGAAGAAACCTTACCTAGAAGATAAATTTGATAATCATCTCCTCATTACCCGCCAGCCAGCTGTTGCTGAGGTTGGTTTGTTGTGAGTGCATGTGTGCACGTGTCACTTCACGTGTGCTGTCATGAAGTACCACCAATAGGAGAGCAGCACAGCCCGACCCTAACCCTAACACTAACCCAAATATTTTACTTTTTATGAAATTTTCCCAGGATTATTTAGGTTTTGAATGAAAATTCCCAATTTCCCAAGGTGAAATATTTTACTCAAAAATTCCCAGATTTGGGGAAATTTCCCAGGATATAGAAGCACTGCCTTCTTGCTCAAGCCTGGCATCCTG